>NC_142800.1:59992280-60143493 GCF_049724085.1 Artemia sp. Qi Xiang Cuo
TTTCTTCTTTTAAGGACAATTATGAGCATTACTTCCCTCATGAAAAGAGGGCCAGGGGCACCGATCCATCCCCCGTGCAGCGTTTGGAGATAGCTGACACATCTGTAGCGATGGAGGTTATTTGTGTGACTATACAAATGTGGCTGTAAAAGAAAGTGGCTGGGCTTAATTGTGGTCATAAAGATTGACCGCGTGGAAGGTATTATTATGCTCAAAAGTCGTGAACTTACACCTTATAAGTTCTCCGATAGCGCCGCTTATAGCGCTAAAGATTGTGCCAACAAGCCTCGCGCCACAGCAATGGGGAGTGAAGTAACTTTATGACCGCGCCACCCTTAATTATTGAGAGAAAA
Source organism: Artemia sp. Qi Xiang Cuo (assembly GCF_049724085.1). Classification (NCBI taxonomy): domain Eukaryota; kingdom Metazoa; phylum Arthropoda; class Branchiopoda; order Anostraca; family Artemiidae; genus Artemia; species Artemia sp. Qi Xiang Cuo. The sequence goes on from NC_142800.1 coordinate 59,992,634, forward strand.
TAAAATTTGTAGAAATATAAATGTGACCTCTTTTCCCTGAGCTATCTGGAGATCAGATTCCTTGGGAACGTGCCTTTGGAGACATGCGAACTAATTAGCTGTCATTAGGCTAGATATAGACATATAAAATGAAATAAACACAGGTAAAAAAACAAATTTATTGAGACTTACATATTTAGGTGGACAGCAATGAGTCACTTCAAATGACAATAACGGTGACTGAGATACAACAATCAAGGAACTGCAAAGATCGTAAGCCGAAATAGTTCTATCTAAGTGGTCCTGATTCTGAATTACGAATATATTCAAAAAGCCCTTTTACCCCACTATCAAACGCAGTTCTTTCGTCCTGCGCTGTAAGGACTTGTTTCGTAATTGGCTCGAGTGGCCCAAGGATGCGAACCCTTCGTCCAATAAAATGTTTTAAATATTTCTGATGATTCAAACGTTCACACGGTTCTTATCATTTAAACTTCCTTAGAAATATTGTGCGTAGCACCTTTTTTATTGCCCGCTCTCTTAGCGAAATCCAAAGCTTGGATAGCGCCCTTCTTTGTCTGAGGCTAACTGCGTTTTTTTTTCTTTGCTGATTAATGACTTTTCATTTTTGAAACTAGATTCAACTTAATTATAGGAAGTCGGAATTATCTTTAGAAAGAAGGAAGTTTATTTTGGTATTTTAAATACATCCCATTTTACCCACGGTACATATTACCCTTCCCATCAATTAATGACGTCCCGTTATTAGTACTTGCTTGCCTTTGGGCTTTTAAAATGTTTGTAATTTATTAACTATTTCTTCTACATAATTATTTTATATTTATGCTGTGGCTTAATCAGGAGTGCTAAAAATTTTTTCTATTACTTTTCTTATTTTTTTCTACGTCCCTATCTAAAATTCATCTACCGGACTAAGATTATTCATGGTTCTAGGCTAGCTAATATACTAAAGATTTTTTTCTTCTACAACTAACACTGATTACTTTTACATTTCTAACAAGGTTGGGGCTATTCTACCTTTACATAAGATTTTTTTGAATTCACTTTTTACAAGGCTTTTTTTTTATTTTGCTGTTTATATGGCACACTACTTTCTATCTACGCTACATTAAATGTATAGCTCGACAACGCTACACATAACTCTATCTGGACATCTAACATTACATACAAGTACGATTTAAAACACACAATATTGGGTTTACCATGTTCACTGGTAACATTAAAACACTTTCACTGGGGATGTTTGCTACACAACGTTAATGATAGGATATTGGGATTTTTGAACAATCAAAGTTATTAAGAAGTATCATATGTAAATTCACATCTATTTTATCATCATTCAATTTTTTAGGGTACTTAATCCTTCTGCTGTAAATTTTTGTCCTTCACTCTTTTTGTTTTGGCAAAATTTTTTAAAGCACTTACGTTATGGTTTCTTCATGGGATATTTCAAGCACGATTGTGTTCACACCATGAGCTTTCTCTAATTGTCAACTGGGAAATGATGCTTCCAACTACAGGTGTGGGATATGTTATCAGGGTTCATTCTCACCTGCTTTTTGATAGTTCATAGGGTGCCTTATCATTAAGGGGTCGAACACTGGGAGTGCGTTTATTTTCTTCTCAGCATATCATTTTTGGGATATTTTGAGGCACATAGAGAATGTATTCTCGCATAAAATTGTTCATTTGTGTCTCTTATAAAATTGTTAGCTCATTTCTTGCGTCTATTAACCTTTGCGGTAATTCCTAGGTTAATCATGGGGGAATTGACGTTTGGGTTTGGAACAGGTCGACATCAAACTATAGTGACTCCTTCAACATATTGTCTTTAACTTGTGGGAGGGGTATATTGTCACTGAGGGGTTGGTCACTGGGGTTAGTTTTGATTTCCAGGTCCATTGTTCAGAAAATATCTCGTAACGATTGTAAGACAAAAGAGATATGAATTTTACACACAGGGGAGATAGGATGGATTTCGAGTGATGGTCGAAAGGAATTTGACGCGTAAGCCTATGACACATAAATAGTTTTTGGGGTCATCAAATATCATAACTATATGGTCATATGGTTCATGGATCAATAATGATTATCAAAGGCGATATTTATGTACTTATATCTTGTACTGGTCGATGGGTTCTCAGAATTTATGTGATTGTATAGTTCAATAAAGCTCTGGATACTGAGATTCGGATACAATGCTAAATGATACGTAATATTGTCTGTGGTCGAAGAAACAATGATCAAAGGTAACTATTGTTTTCGTAGACGTAGCTGGGATGAAAATTGCCTGGAGTGTATGGTGAGTACTCTTCGTTGGTTGAGGTATGATGAAAATAGATGCTACTAGGTTGTATCTGCGCTGTACAACTCATTGTAATGCTCGATATCCAATATGTCAATCCACTTCCTCTAATAAAAATAACGAGGCAGAATCACACGTTCTTTAAGGTAAATACTCATAGTACAAATAAGTCACGTATCGATTGGGTACATGAATTTTACGCTATTAGACAGAGTTAAATAAATACACTAATATTAGTACACATAACGAAATTTTTATCATGTTGGTTGAAATATATATGTAACGTTCCCATTGGGAAATTCAATACATAGAAGTTTCTTCTAAGTTGTTATAGCCTAACGACGATATAAAAGATTAATTCTTTAACTTTGAGTGTGGTCTGTTATTATGCTTTCTAATATACATTACTACATACACTTTATTTTAACTTGTTTCAACACTTAGTTAATTTTACATTAGATTTAAAATAATCATTTAAACAGAGTTTATGCTACATGATTAAATTTAAGGTCTAATTTTACAACATATTTCATGCCTGCATTGTTCACGCACGTCCGTGCTGTTTAAGAAACGCATGTTGCAGCGTCATAGCCAAACGGTTTTACGTAAACAACCTTACAATGAGGGAACAAGACATAGCAAGGACGAGTGTAGACCTCTATACCCACTCGTTTTTTCATGTCTTCCCTTTTTCTTGACTTAGGCCTTCTCATGGGGTTCCGGGTTAAACCTCTGTATTTCAGCGGTTTCCCTGTGGGTTTCTCTTGGTTTTCACCGTGTTGGTCTCAGGATTTTTCCGTAATTAAAAGTCAGTAAAGATCTTATGGTCAGGGACTTCGCGAATATGAAAAATACGGCCAGTAGCATGTTCCACCAGAAATTGGTTGAGAACAATCCGTATCTATTATCCACATACGTTAATCTCTGGTCTTCATTTTTAAATTGGGGAATCTGGGAATCTAATGCTTCTCTTATTTTTGAAAGCTTTATTGTCCCTTTATTCTTTTCTATTTCGGACCATATCGAGGTTTTTATTTCCTCGTTTTCTATATTGGGAATAGTTTATGACAGGTTAATTGCCATGAAGTTGGTTATTTTGGGTCTTATTATTTTTGTGCTCGTGGTAATTAACGGCGTTCGTACAGTTGACTCTTTGGTTACGAGTCGACACCCTTGTTTTATGGTTATCGTACCCACATTTTGTAACAGCAATTCTGTTTTGTAACTTGGGTCTATTCTTTCTGTATTATTATAACAAGACAAAGTTCCAACAGTTTCTCTTGGAAGAGAAAATAACCAAGGATCATTTCTAAGGTGTATGAATATTTCTCGCTTAGTACTTCCTATTACGGCCTCGCATGAATTCGGTGTTTCTTCTTCTTGGGTGTCTTTCAAAAATATATCTAACATACAGGATCCAGACTTGACATTATAAATAGGTAACGTAAGTTGGCATACTAAGTTTTTGAATAGTACGCACTCTTTTAAATCTTTAGGGTTGGCTAGGGCGTATTTTCGTCTATCTTGATCAACAAGCAAATACTCTGCTTCAGGCGTGATAGTCATAAATGAATTCGCTTTATTTATGTTAGCAGGGAAGGTCGTAATTTTGTACAGGTCGTAAACGGATTTATCAATGGAATTGTTACTACTACAAATAGCTGTTCGTTTATTTCCGTGACGTGGACCTTTAATTTAGTATAGTAAAGGAATAAATTTGATACTTCTGGCTCTACGGGTAAATGTAAACCAAACGTTAGGTGCGTTTTTATTTTGTCTAACATATTTTTTAGGCTAGAAGGATCTACTAGGTCGTAGGACAAAGTTCCTCCCGTGAGGGCAAACAATGCGAACTCGAACTTGCTAACATCTGTTGCCAGATTTAGTAATGACATGGTAATTGTATCGAGTGATACCATGGTAAGGCTCGCGTCTATCACCACGCGGTCCACCTCGTTCCTTAAATAATTCATTACGTTTATAGTTTTTGAGATTCTCTTAGATATCATTTCAATTTTATCTCTCTGGTAATTTGCTACACTGGCTTGTACCTCCTGAACGTGTAATGTTACGTTCATGGCATTATTCAACTTTCTTATACTTTCATTCAGGCTGTTCAGGTCTTCCTCTGTTGTCAAACCGAAAAGGCGGGAGGCGAGTTCTCCGATGATGGGAATTAGGCCTGTAGACCTACGGTATTTATTTCTTCGAAAGAATACTTCGAAAATCTTCGTGGTACTTTGTTTTAATTTTTTGTATCTCCGTATTGAATAATTCAAATAAGGCTTGCAGTCTTTGTCCATATTATTTGAAAAAAACTACGTTTTCTAAAGAGTTAAAGAGGCTGAGTTACAAGGTCGAACCTTAAAACGTACAGGGATTAGGAGGGATTTGCTGCCCCCCAAACCCCCCGCTTTCACAGCCTTTAAATAAAAAAAAAGTCTTTTAAAATGAAAGTTAGGAGTGACATTAAATCTTAAAACGAACAGAAATTATTCCGTATATGAAAGAGGCTGTGCCCTCCTCAACGCCTCGCTCTTTACGCTAAAGTTTTTATTGTTTAAAAAAAAGAGTTGTGAGAAAGTACGACCTACGACCTAGTAAACACTGAGTTTCTTTTTTAAAGTTTAAATTCAGTATATAAAAAATTTGCTCTGACGGTGAATCGAACCCGGGTTTTCCGCCTGACAGTCTGGAGTATCAAACGCTGGACTAAAGAGACACAATTGTAATTGTTTTTTAGTAAATGGAATCTATTTTCGACGCAAGCAAATTCCCACAAAACTTGATATTTGGTTTTTGGAAAACAGGGAAGGAGTGATCAGATTGAGGATAAGCTCCCAGGCCCCAGGAAAGCTTATCCTCTAAATTTCAGCCCGATCAGACAACGTTAAAGGGGGGTTGTGGTGGGAAAATTAACATGGGCTATTATATGAAAACGAGGTTTTTCGTAAATGTAAATTCGGTGGATAATTTTTTCGGTCTGAAAATATCAAAAGGCACTAACAGGTCGAATTCTGCTTGGAATGAGTCCTCATTTACCTGGATCAGTTGCCAACTGTGGCCTGTAGGCGTGGATAAGAAAAAAAAGAAATGATGATGAATTTTAAGTGGCTATATTTGGTTTTTTGAAAACAGGGAAGGAGTGATCGGATTGAGCTGAAATTTCGAGGATAAGCTCCCGGGCCCTAGGAAAGCTTAACCTCTAAATTTCAGCCCAATCGGACAACGTTAAAGGGGGGCTGTGGTGGGAGGGTCCAAACTTCCGGCCCAGTTTACCCCATGAAGATAAAGTAGGAGGAGGATGAAATTTTGCAAGTTTCTTAGTTTGAGCTTGGGCTACAAAATGCAATTACCACCATCTCTCTGCGACCTCTAGGACCTGAAATCGCTTAACATTGTGGTGGGTCGCCTCTTTATAGAGGCACAAGTGTGCCTCCTTGATAGTATTAGGTAGGCTTGATGAGTTGAAACTTTTTGGGCACTTTTCTCATTTAGATTGGGTAATGGTTGTTCGTCTATCATCGCGTAATTTCCATCATAAGGTTTTCCCTTTCTTGTGGTCAGTAATTTAGGGTTTTGTATCGATTTTGTTTTAGCAACGTCTCTCGCTAAGTATTCAATATTATCCGCCAGTCTTTTCCTTCTGTCTTCGTTAGTCCTTGTCCCAATTGCCATGTCAGTTTCTTTCCTCTTCTCATCAAAGTCACATATTGCGAATTTTGATTTTAGTTTGGGGAGAACTGAGGTTGGGAACTCTTTATTATCTTTACTGTGCATTATTTTGCTGGCCTGTAGTCCTTTGTTCGATCTGAGGAATTGAAATATTGATTCCTTGAGTTCATTCGTATTTCTTTCTAGTCTCGTTACTTGTCGAAACAAGGTCCCGAAGGGTTTTGGGTCCAATTTCATAAGGATCTTCCATGTGTCATGGCTAACTAGCAATGAATTTTCATGCTTGAATATTACTCCATGTTTTACAATATCTTGGGCCACTGCGTGAGCAACGAGGATTATGATGATTGTCTTAAGCCTCATCTTATTGTTTGTTTCTAAAATTAATTTACCATTAATTTTACCCATTTTTTTTTGCAAAATTCGTTTGTTTACTACTTTGTTATTATTATATATTTTTTTTCAAAGGCACTTTAATTTTTAATTTATGTTATTATTATTTTTTTTTTTTTTACTTAATCATTTTGTGGCATTGGCCAAAGAAAACTGATTTGCAGGCGTAAAACAGAATAAATATTTTAGAATTAGATAGGTTAGGAAAGTAAGGACTTCTAAGCTTTATTCTGGTCGTAATATACCTCCATGACTGGTTGAGATGTAACTTTAAAGCATAGCTAATAATCACTATACAATTTAATTTTACATTATATTTCTCGAGTAAGAAACACATGAATAAGCAAGTGTGCAGCACATAATTACACTGGTATCCTATTTTTTGTGTAGTCCTAAAATAATTACAATCTGCACTAACACAAAATAGTTTATATATATAAGGTTAATTTCTTCCACAGTTACTTACGGATAGGTAGTTTTGAGTTTAGAATATTCTTTTAATTTTCTTGCAAATATTTTTATAGGTGTCTCTTTTTCTTTGGTAAGTTTTCATACTTTTCAGGAATAATTTACTACAGAGGGAATAGTATTCTTCAGATTCAGGGTCAAATAAAAATTGCTTGTAATATTGAATTTCCGCTAAGGGATGATGTACGCCTTCATATTTGACACATTGGGGATTTTTTTCGAGGTTATAGCAAATTTTGGGGGCTCTGCATTTATCAAGAAGTTAAAGGTCTGTTTGAGTGTGTCCCTTGGAATAGATATACTTGATATTGAGGTTCTTTTGTAGGCGTCTTATCAATAATTGTAAACAGCCAAGTTGCTTTGCATTTCTTCTCCTATATTTTGTTTTGACTTCCTCTCTAGCCGGAGGATACTTGGGGGAATTTGAAAGTGCTAAGCCATACTTTTAAGTGTGGGGAGGATACCCTTTAAGGTTGTTGGTCACATCCCAGTCTTTCTCGTATAGTTGATTTCCTTGTTCGCCCACGACTAACATAGCTGCAGAATATATAATGTTTTCCTTCACGTTCATTATGCTAATGAACTCAGTGTCAATTATCGCCTTTCGAGTAGGTTTTGATTCCATTGTCATGATCTGAAAATGCTCACAGTTAGGACCTTGGTCGATTTTTTATAGAAAATCCGAGGGGACCGCCAAAACCCAGCAAATTAAGTGCCGCGTAAGCCTTGAGTTCCTCCCCAGGCTTCCCACAAAACGTGGTCCAACACCACTTGTCGTTTTCAGTCGACCACGAGCTTCCTACTTTGGGCCTTTCTCTCTGATCACCAATGTTTTGACATCACTCGTATTATTTTTTTTTCATTAATATTGACTTGGTTAACTTTACTTGCAAACTGTTAAATTTATTATGGTGGATCACAAGTTGATTTTTATAAGGGATTTGAAATTTGTCTTTACATTAATTAGGGATATTTCCATCTGTCAGGTTTTTTAACCGTTCTGCCTGACTTTGTCGTGATTTTCTCCTCTGTTTCTTGCGGTTTTTTATTTTTCGGTTTTTCTAGCGAAATAAGGTCGAACTTTTTGTACTGTTTTTTTCAAAAATTCTTGCCCTTTTAAGTTAGTTTCTTTCGTGTGTGAGGCTGCTGAAGTTGGTCTTGCTTTCCCTATTTCTTTAACTACTATATGATCTTATTCGCCGTCAGACTCTTCAGAACTAGTTTCCGATGAGTCCGGATTAGAACTTTTAGAGGTGGCACTTTTTGAGGTATCACCTGCCCTTCCTTCGTAAATTTCTACTCCTCTGGAAGTAGAAGGTTTATTCTCTAAGTACTCGCTTTGAGTTTTCAACAAGGGAGATTTGAAAGATTCTTGAGAATTTTGGGAGGAATCAATATTTTTTGCGGGGTTCCTCCACTCTTTGAATGCCATGTCTTCAGGGGGATGGGGCATTTTTTTGCACTAGGGTTTCCCTCCATGAAGTCCTCTGTTTCTCTTTATTTTCATTGTTTATTGGATTCATACTGGCGCTATCTTGTGGCGTCACGTTTGGTTTTACTATGTTTTTCCATATTTCCACTATTTTCTTGATTTTGTTTGACCTGTACTGTCGCATATCTCCTATTTTTATTTTTACGGATTCAATACTTTCATTATTTAAATTTACTTCATCTCTGCAATGTCTTTCAGAATAATTGGACAAGATTGTCATTATTCCTTTTCCTCAATGCGAGACATGAGGTTCAAATGATTGCGACATTATACCGTCAGAAATTTTGTTTACTGGTACGTTGTCTTCGTATCCTCTGTTACGATTTCTTAAGGTAGAAAATTCTTCCCCTATCTTAGCTGGGTAGACAAGCCTCTCGTTTGCTACGTCTAATAGTACTCTATTGGACCTTAAAAAATTTGCGCCTATAATTGCTTCGTACGGAAAGTTATCGCATATTATAAAATTTGTCTGGAAGATCCTATTATCCCTTTTTACGTTTAGGCAAATTGAACCCCTTGCATCCAGTTTATGCCCTGTCACACTAGATAAATTGGGATTATTAGGGTTCCTCTGTTGCCTAATATGCAGAGGCAACATATTAAATACGCATGAGTTTATGATGTTGACCGTAGCTCCACTGTCAACTAAGGCTTTAAAGTAAATGTTTTCTACACAAAAATCATTAAATATAGGCAACCTATTATTATTATCACTACAAGATGGCACTACCATTGCTTTGGACCTATTAAATATTCTGGGCACCCTCTGGGTCCGATTTATATTTCTGAGGGGCCTGAAACGTTTCCCTGAGGATTTATTTCATGTGTCGGTGCTTGTAATAGATATTCAGACATATGAGACTCCGTAGGCATATCTAATTGATTTACATCTGTCTGCCTTCGCCATATATTATTATGGTAACTTGGGCGTCTTGCGTCAGTGCCGCTTACTGGCGCTGACTGCCAATGCCATTGGCTTGCAAAATTTTCATGTCCCGTCGGCAAGTTTTTGTGATTTCTATATAGCATTCTCGCATTATATTGGCTTTGTTGATTATTTGGGTTTTCAAATCGGTAATCAATTTGTCTATTTGGGGGAGGGGTATGAAAAATTTGGTTTGTACACGTTGTAAGGTACTGATTGGCGCAATCTTCCCTGGCTATAGCCTAGCGCACCAGCGGCGCTAAAATTTGTTCTTCCGAAAAAATGGTTGCCATAATTTTGCGTACTACCGTCAGCAATTCTTGGTATGCGATTGGGGACATAACGGCACTCTCTCGCGATATGTCCAACACGATTACAAATATAGCACCTTATTATTGTAGGGTTATTTCCATAATTAGATTGTTTGACAGGCTGAAAACGTACTGTTTTCTGCCTAGCGGGTTCTTGCGTTTTATTTCTTTGTTGCAATGGGGAGTTATCCCTTGAAAAGAAATTGGGGGACGTCTGATCGGCCTTGAAGTTTATGTTCGCATTTGAATTGCCTAGGCTATTTATTTTTGCTTTAATATGATGTGCAACCATCATGTCGACTTCAATCAATCGCTCTACCTTCTGAACTCCGAGATCCAACGTCTGAATATTTTTGGATATTACCATTCTATATAGTTTTGGGGGTAGCCCTTGCAAAAATGTATTTAGTATGACTTTTTCATACAGTTCTCCTGAACCTCTTCCATATTTGGCCTCTACTGAAATGCGTATATTATCAAGATATTCTCTTATATTTTGTGAATAATCAAAGCTCACCATTCCCTGTTTTAATTTATTTATAGAACTGGTTTCGATAAATCTATCTTTAAATGCTTTTAACAATTTGTCCACCGTATTTATTGGCAAGTTGGCGTTATTGCCTATGGTATGTTCAATCTGTTTTAGAAAGGTTAAGGCCTGTCCTTTTAATCGTAGTAGGAGCATGTCGACTAACGCTTCTAGCTCTGTTTTTGTTAGTTGTACAAACTGGGCCAATTGGATATTAAATTTGTCAATATCTCATTGACCACTGTACTGAGGGATAGACTTTGCTATTTCTATAGTTTTCGCGACGAACTATTGAAGCATTAATAAGTCGTTAATGTCTTCTGCCATTTTTTTTTTAATCAATTCAAAATAAATTTATTTTTTCACTTAGCCTATTTTGGGGGAGGCTATTATCTCCTATGATATGTTCAAATGGTTTCCCTGTTGAAGCCTAGCGGTAATAGATCTAATCACTTTACTTATATGTCTGTCTCTCCCTAATAATTAAATTTAAATTACAAGGTTTTATAGCCTAATTAGTTCGCAAGTTTTCCTCCAATTTCCGACCGCGCCATTTGTAGCGATGAAAGTTATTTGTGTGACTATACAAATGTGGCAGTAAGAGAAAGGGGCTGGGCTTAATTGTGGTCATAAAGATTGACCGCGTCGAAGGTAATATTATGCTCAAAGGTCGTGAACTTACACCTTATAAGTTCTCCAAGTATAAGTGCTTGTAATAGATATTCAGACATATGAGATTCCGTAGGCATATCTAATTGATTTACATCTGTCTGCCTTCGCCATATATTATTATGGTAACTTGGGCGTCTTGCGTCAGTGCCGCTTACTGGCGCTGACGCAAGCCATTGCGTCAATGGCATTGGCAGCTGACTGCCAATGCCATTGGCTTGCAAAATTTTCATGTCCTGTCGGCAAGTTTTTGTGATTTCTATATAGCATTCTCGCATTATATTGGCTTTGTTGATTATTTGGGTTTTCAAATCGGTAATCAATTTGTCTATTTGGGGGAGGGGTATGAAAAATTTGGTTTGTACACGTTGTAAGGTACTGATTGGCGCAATCTTCCCTGGCTATAGCCTAGCGCACCAGCGGCGCTAAAATTTGTTCTTCCGAAAAAATGGTTGCCATAATTTTGCGTACTACCGTCAGCAATTCTTGGTATGCGATTGGGGACATAACGGCACTCTCTCGCGATATGTCCAACACGATTACAAATATAGTACCTTATTATTGTAGGGTTATTTCCATAATTAGATTGTTTGACAGGCTGAAAACGTACTGTTTTCTGCCTAGCGGGTTCTTGCGTTTTATTTCTTTGTTGCAATGGGGAGTTATCCCTTGAAAAGAAATTGGGGGACGTCTGATCGGCCTTGAAGTTTATGTTCGCATTTGAATTGCCTAGGATATTTATTTTTGCTTTACTGTGATTTGCAACCATCGTATCGACTTCGATCAATCGCTCTACCTCCTGAACTGCAAGATCCAACGTCTGAATATTTTTGGATATTACCACTCTATATAGTTTTGGGGGTAGCCCTTGCAAAAAGATATTTAGTATGACTTTTTCATATAGTTCTCCTGAACCTCTTCCATATTTTGCCTCTACTGAAATGCGTACATTATCAAGATATTCTCTTATATTTTGTGAATAATCGAAGCTCACCATTCCGTGTTTTAATTTATTTATTGAACTGGTTTCGATAAATCTATCTTTAAATGCTTTTAACAATTTGTCCACCGTATTTATTGGCAAGTTGGCGTTATTGCCTATGGTATGTTCAATCTGTTTTAGAAAGGTTAAGGCCTGTCCTTTTAATCGTAGTAGGAGCATGTCGACTAACCCTCCTAGCTCTGTTTTTGTTAGTTGTACAAACTGGGCCAATTGGATATTAAATTTGTCAATATCTCATTGACCACTGTACTGAGGGATAGACTTCGCTATTTCTATATTTTTCGCGACTAACTTCTGCACTATTAATAAGTCATTAAGGTCGTCCGCCATTTTTTTTTTAATCAATTCAAAATAAATTTATTTCTTTTTCATTTAACCTATTTTGGAGGAGGCTATTATCTCCTATGAGATATCTAAAGGGTTTCCCTGTAGTAGCTTAGCGGCAATAGGCCTAATCACTTTACTTATATGTCTGTAATTCTCCAATAATTAAATTTAAATTACAAAGTTTTATAGCCTAATTAGTTCGCAAGTTTTCCTCCAATTTCCGGCTGCGCCATTTGTAGCGATGAAAGTTATTTGTGTGACTATACAAATGTGGCAGTAAGAGAAAGGGGCTGGGCTTAATTGTGGTCATAAAGATTGACCGCGTCGAAGGTAATATTATGCTCAAAGGTCGTGAACTTACACCTTAGAAGTTCTCCAATAGTGCCGCTTATAGCGCTAAAGATTGTGCCAACAAGCCTCGTGCCACAGCAATGGGGAGTGAAGTAACTTTATGACCGCGCCGCCCTCAATTATTGAGAGAAAATAAAATGTGTAGAAATATAAATGTGACCTCTTTTCCTTGAGCTATTTGGAGATCATATTCCATGGGAACGTATCTTTGGAGACATGCGAACTAATTAGCTGTCATTAGGCTAGATATAGACATATAAAATGAAATAAACACAGGTAAAAAAACAATAGATTTATTGAGACTTACATATTTAGGTGGACAGCAATGAGTCACTTCAAATGACAATAACGGTGACTGAGATACAACAATCAAGGAACTGCAAAGATCGTAAGCCGAAATAGTTCTATCTAAGTGGTCCTGATTCTGAATTACGAATATATTCAAAAAGCCCTTTTACCCCACTATCAAACGTAGTTCTTTTGTCCTGCGCTGTAAGGACTGGCTCGCAATTGGCTCGAGTGGCCCAAGGATGCGAACCCTTCGTCCAATAAAATGTTTTAAATATTTCTGATTATTCAAACGTTCACACGGTTCTTATCATTTAAACTTCCTTAGAAATATTGTGCGTAGCAAATTTTTTATTGCCCGATCTCTTAGCAAAATCCAAAGCTTGGATAGCGCCGTTCTTTGTCTGAGGCTAACTGCGGTTTTTTTTCTTTGCTGATTAAGGAATTTTCATTTTTGAAACTAGATTTAAATTAATTATAGGAAGTCGGAATTATCTTTATAAAGAAGGAACATTATTTTTGTATTTTAAATACATCCCATTTTACTCACGGTACACATCCAGGAGCGTTCTATACCAGTCCCCTGTCCCTTTTCAAATCACCGTGCCCACTATGAAATCTCTCCCGTGGACATTCAAGGTTGCAGTAGAAGTGCCAAGGGGACATCGACTAGCCCTAGAATGGAATGAATATGCCCGTGATCTATTAAATGACATTGAGAATAAGAAGGAGATCCCTAATATCACCAAGGAAATTAAAGACATTGTGTTATAGATTTCAGAAATAAAGTTTCATATATTTATTATTATTATTTTCTTAGGCTTAAGGTCGAGGTTTGAGAATTTTAAGAGACTATTTTCCCTATTTTAATATATTTATTAAGATATATATATATATATATATATATATATATATATATATATATATATATATATATATATATATATATATATATATATATATATATACATATATATATACATATATATAAATATGATATATATATATATATATATATATATATATATATATATATATATATATATATATATATATATATATTATATATAAAAGTTGTTTAAGTGGTTTCTCCATGTCATTTCTCCATGTTTAAGTGGATTCTCTACATTTAAGTTAGGTTCATCTAACCTCCAAAACCATAGGATAGGTAAGGTATGAATGAATATTAATAAATAAATAGAAACATTTAATCATGTTTAAGTTAGGTTAGGTTAGGTTAGCTTATCATGAGCGCTCATGATAAGCTAACCTAGCCTAACTTAAACATGGTACAAAGTCGACCTGGGGGGATTTTCCGGCGAGTATGGTTAGGTTATGTTAGGTTAGGCTAGATTAAGTTAGGTTGGGTTAAATTAGGTTAGTCATTGTACAGTTAGGTTAAACATGGTACAAAGTCGACCAGGGGGATTTTCCGGTGAGTATGGTTAGGTTAGGCTAGATTAAGTTAGATTGGGTTAGGTTAAGTTAGGTTAGGTTAAGTTAGGTTAGGTTAGCCTACGTACGCGCCCATGCCTAGGCTAACCTAACCTAACCTAACCTAACTTAACCTAGCCTAACCTAACCTACCCATACTCGCCGGAAAATCCCCCCAGGTCGACTTTGTACCATGTTTACACTAACTGTACCATGGCTAACCTAACCTAACTTAACCTAACCTAATCTAACTTAATCTAGCCTAACCTAACCTAACCTAACCATACTCTCCGGAAAATCCCCCCAGGTCATTTTTGTACCATGTTTAACCTAACTGTACCATGGCTAACCTAACCTAACTTAACCTAACCTAACTTAACCTAACATAACTTAATCTAGCCTCATCTAACCTAGCCTAACCATACTCGCCGGAAAATCCCCCCAGGTCGACTTTGTACCATGTTTAAGATACGTTAGGTTAGGGTATAATGATCGCTCATGATAAGCTAACCTAACCTAACTTAAACATGATGAAATGTTTCTATTTATTTATTAATATTTATTCATACCTAACCTAACCTATGGTTTTGGAGGTTAGATGAACCTAACTTAAATGTAGAAAAAAAACACTTAAACATGGAGAAATGTTTATATTTATTTATTAATATTTATTTATACTTAACCTAACCTAACCTATGGTTTTGGAGGTTAGGTGAACCTAACTTAAACGTAGTGAAAGCTAATTTTGAAAGATAATTTGTCAAAAACCTGTTACTTCTAAGAGAAATTTGATAGTATTATGTAAAAGTTTACTAGTATTAAGAAAAAGTTGTTTTTTCGGTGCGAAGATTTGTTAGTGTTAATCAAAACTTGCTACTTCTGACAGAAAAAATTTTTATCATCAACGAAAAAATTGTGAATTGACAAACATATTTTTTAAGTTTGACTTAAAAGGTGCTTTTTCTATCAGACAATTTGTCATCACAACGAAAATTGATACTTCTAAGAAAAACATTGGTGTCTTTGAGAGACAAATTGCAGGCTCAAGCTGAAACGTGTTATCACTGATGAAAAAATGTGACTTCCAAGAGAAATTGGGGTGTGTTAAGTAAAGGTTTGTTAGTATTAATGAATAAGTTGTTACTTCGAAGAGAAGATTTGTTATGCTTGACGGAAAACTTGGTGCTGTTAGAAGAAATTCGCTACTTCTAAGAAAAATTTGTTATCTTTGCTGGACAACTTACTAGTTCTAGCAGAAATTGTGTTATCAGTGTCGAAAAATTGTTACTTTAAAGAAAGAATTGGTATCTTTGACAGAAAACTTTGCTACTTCTGACAGAAAACTTGTTATCACAATCAACAAATTGTTATCACTGACGAAAAATTTGGTATCTTTGACATAAAACTTGTTAGCTCTAACAGAAAATTTTTTATCTCTGACGCAAATTTGTTACTTCTAAGAGAAATTTGATAGCTGCAATGAAAACTCTGTTAGTGTTAAGGAAAATTGTTACTTTGATGTGAAAATTTGTAAGTGTTAAGGAAAACTTGCTACTTTTGACTGAAAACTTTTTATCATCAACGGAAACAAATTATGCTTCTAAGAAAAATTGGATGTTTGTAAATAGAAGTTTGTTAATATTGAGGAAAAAGTTGTTTTTTCAACGAGAAAATTTTGTAGTGTTACTGAAACTCAGTTATTGTCATGAAATAAATTATTGCTTTGATGAGAAAATTTATAATTGTGAAAGGAAAAATTGCTACTTCTGACAGAAAACCTGCTCTCATAAACTTTTTATCTTCATTGACAAATAATCACAATCATAGTATAGCTTTTCCTATCTTCTACGAAAAAATTTAGAACAGAACTTAAAATTTTTTATGTCTCTGAGAAAAATCAGAACTGAAGTGGAAGCTTTCTATATTCTTGGAAAGATTAGAATTGATCTGAAAACTAATTTCTCTTTCATTGAGAAAATTCAGAAGAGAGCTTGAACTATTCTTCACTTCATTGAGAAAATTTAGAATTAAAGTGGGGCTTTTTATCTTCATTGAAAATATTCAAAACTAAGGTATAACTTTTTCTATCTTCTATGGAAAAATTTAGAATAGAACTTTAAATTTTTATATCTTTGAGAAAAATCAGAACTGAAGTGGAAGCTTTCTATTTTTTTGAAAAATTAGAATTGATTTGTAACTTTTTTCTTTTTCATTTAGAAAATTCAAAAGAGAACTTGAAAATTTCTTCACTGCGCGTTGAAAACTCAGAATTAATGTGAAGCTTTTCCTCTCTTCTACGGATAACTTTTCCTATCTTCTACGGAAAAATTTAGAATAGAACTTTAAATTTTTTATGTCTTTGAGAAAAACCAGAACTGAAGTGGAAGCTTTCTATTTTCTTGGAAAAATTAGAATTGATCTGTAACTAATGTCTCTTTCATTGAGAAAATTCAGAAAAGAACTTCAACTTTTCTTCACTTTGCTGTGAAAACTTAGAATTTAAGTGGAGCTCCTTATCTTCATGGTGAATGTTCATGATCAAAGTATAACTTTTTTCTATCTTCTATTAAAAATTTGGAACTGGAATTTAAATTTTTCATCTCTTTGATAAACATTGGAACTGTAGTGGAACCTTTTTATTTTCTCAGGAAAAAAATTAGAATTGATCTGTAACATGTTTCTTTTTCATTGCAAAATTCGATGTTGGGACATAAAAAAGTTGAAAAGTAATGTATGACTTCTCTGACATGCTGGATCTAAAAATGTAATTTTAGAGAAATTCTTTAACCATTTAAGGTTAACTTACCTTTTTAGGGGTTCGCATTTACGGTTCTCCAAAATTCTAAACTTGAAACTGTGTTGCCTGACATGTTGGATCTGAAAATGTAATTTTAGAGAAATTCTTTGAGCTTTTAGGGTAAACTCTCCTTTTTAGGGATGACTATTTAGGGTTCTCCAACATGCTGAACCTGAAGGTCCTACATGTCGAGCCTTAAAGTGTGTTCCCTGTCATGCCGAATCTGAAAGTGTGATTTCAGAAAAATTCTTTTACCTTTTAGGGTTAAGTTGCCTTTTTAGGGATGACTATTTAGGGTTTTCCTAAATACTGAACCGAAAAGTGTGCTTCCTGACTTGCCAAATCTGATAGTGTTATTTCAGAAAAATTCTTTAGCCTTTTGGGCTAAGTTAATTTCTTGTGACTTTAAGGTTCAATTTCAATATGAACCTGAAAGTGAGTTCCGTGGTAAGTTGAAGTTAAAAGTATAATTTTCATGGCGATGACTTATTTTAATGAATAAATACGACTGAGGATTAAGATATTTATTGTTTAAAGATATTTAAACATTTGAAAAAAGACATCATGACATATTTAAAAAAAGCTCAGTTCATTTGATATGATGGAGAGCAAGAGTTTAATTCTTTGGAAATATGATGCATTTTTCCATATCAGGTATATTTTCCGGCACCCATTGAGCGACAAATGTAACTTCATCTTTCTTATCATGTACTGAATGCAGGTATGTTTGACATTTTAAATCTTCTAAATTGAATAAGAACATGTTTTTATGACATTTTTCTAGTAAAAATGTATTAATTAGCACGTTCCCTTAACATATACAGCTTGCACACCGAAAAAACTACATATTTCCTGAATTTCCTCTTGTACATGTTTTATTTCATAACAATTTTCATTACGTGGTATTATGGTTTTTAGGCGGTCGAGGTTGAAATTTTAGAGCCATTTCCTATTTTAATGTATTTATTCAGATATATATATATGTGTATGTATATACATACATATACATATATACATATATATATATATATATATATATATATAAGAACAGAATATTTATATTATATAGTTAAATATATATATATATAAATATATATATATATATATATATATATATATATATATATATATATATATATATATATATATATATATATATATATATATATATATATATATATATATATATATATATATATATATATATATATATATATATATATATATATATATATATATATATATATATATATATATATATATATATATATATATATATATATATATATATATATATATATATATATATATATATATATATATATATATATATATATATAGATATATTTTTTTTTTTAAATATATATATATATCTGAATAAATATATTAAAATAGGGAAAATAGTCTCTTAAAAATTCTCAAACCTCGACCTTAAGCCTAAGAAAATAATAATAATAAATATATGAAACTTTATTTGTGAAATCTATAACACAATGTCTTTAATTTCCTTGGTGATATTGGGGATCTCCTTCTTATTATCAATTTCATTTAATAGATCACGGGCATATTCATTCCATTTTAGGGCTAGTCGATGTCCCCTTGGCACTTCTACTGCAACCTTGAATGTCCAAGGGGGAGATTTCATAGTGGGCACGGTGATTTGAAAAGGGAAAGGGGACTGGTATAGAACGCTTTTGGATGTGTCAGCTATCTCCAAACACTGCACGGGGTTGGGTCAGTGCCCCTAGCCCTCTTTTCATGAGGGGAGTAATGCTCATAATTGTCCTTAAAAGAAGAAAAAATTTAGTATTGAAATAATGATTCCCTTTTTACAGAAGAAAAATTAGTACCCCCCAACCCCCTAACCATAATTTTGTCTAGAAAGCATTAGTAGCAAAGAAGCCCCTCCCCCCTTTTCAGTAAAGCAAAAAGTAAAATTTTGCGAGAAATATACTATGCTTGGAAATCAAAATGCTATTCAATTTACGAATAATAAAGTTATGTATTATTTTTCATAAAAATCCCGGTCTCTTACTTTTCACGCGAAGAAACACTTTGTTTTCACTTTACAATGTAGGTGTTAGAATTGAGGCACTGGCCCTTCCCCCCTTTTTACATAATGTCCTAAAAAAATATTGTTAGACCATAATTTTGGAAATAACTCGTTTCTCTACTTCCATACAGGTTGCATAGGCTTAGCTTAATTATCGCAATCTCTTTTTGCTTGAAACTGTTTTAATTCGATGGGAAAAAGTATCCTTTTTTTCAGTCTTTTTACAGAAGAAAAATTAGTACCCCCCAACCCCCTAACCATAATTTTGTCTAGAAAGCATTTATCACAAAGAAGTCCCCTCCCCCCTTTTCAGCAAAGCAAAAAGTAAAATTTTACGATAAATATACTATGCTTGGAAATCAAATGCTATTCAATTTACAAATAATAAAGTTTTATTTTCTTTTTCTTAGGAATCCTGCCCCGTTACTTTTCACGCAAAGAAGCACTTTGTTTCCATTCTACAATGAGGGTATTAGAATTTAGACACTGCCCCTTCCCCCTTCCTACTTAATGTCCTAAGAAATTAATGTTAGACCATAATTTTGGAAATTACTCGTTTCTCTACTTCCGTAAAAGTTGCGTAGGCTTAGCTTAATTATCGTAATCTCTTTTTGCTTGAAACTGTTTTAATTCGATGGGAAAAAGTATCCTTTTTCTCTGTGAAATCTTTGGTTAAGCCGTTAACGTAAACATGCAGGAAGTGCAATTGTGGGGTGTCAGCTAATTATCAGCTAATTAAATCATTGCGGGAATGTTTATGTCAAACCTTAGAGGCTTAATAGCAAAGGGATTGACAGAAAGTTGGCTGTCAAAGGGAGAGTTCGAAAACAGAGTTATTTCCATTGGAAGAATTAAAGTCATAAAACTGAGAGGGATGTGGAGGGAGGGGGGGTTAGGTTTGCGTGGTAAAAAAGAACATATTTTAAGCTTTCTAGCGAGTATAAACAATATATAGTGGAGTTTGTATTGTGGGGGGGGGGGTATACCCTGAATTGACTGGAGGGGTCACTATTTAAAATAAATTTATTTGAAAATAAACTATGAAAATTTACCAAACAGAACTCACATTGTTAATCATTGTAGAGGAAGCTTCAAAGTCGATAATATCCAATTTTTATCCACTGTGTCTTGGAACTTTCTGAATGTTCAATCACAACGCATGAAGGGGAATATACAAAATCTCAAGGGAGGATTGTGATGCAATGGGAAGCAATTTGTAACTGACTCTCTGATTGGCTTAAAAGGAGATGTAACCGACTCCCTGATTGGCTTGGAAGGAACACGTGATCCTGTTTCCCGTTATCAAATCAAAACATTCTCCCCAGCGATCATGTCAATCAATTTCTTGGAAATTCTGTCTCCTAGATCAGTACATTCCCCATCGATTATGTAAATTTCCCCCAGTGTCATTACACCCGGACTAACACAAAAAAAGAAATTGACCTTGACTCCATCCATTAAAGTCAATCTATAATCCTTGAATAAATTATAGCTTGTTAGCGTTAAACTAAATTTTAGATGGCAGCACATGTGTTCGTTTTAGAAACCTATTAATTCACGAAAGGGGAATTTATTTGTTGTTTCTAAGGGGAATTATTGATCCAAGAAAGGGGAATTTATTTGTTGTTTTTAAGGGGAATTATTGATTCAAGAAAGGGGAATTTATTTGTTGTTTCTAAGGGGAATTATTGATTCAAGAAAAGGGAATTTATTTGTTGTTTCTAAGGGGAATTATTGATTCACGAAAGAGGAATTAGAAATGACATCACTTGTCGAGTCCTGGATCAATACATTCTCCCCACCGATTATGTAAATCAATTTCTCGGAAATCCTCTCCCCTCCGTGGATCAATACATCTCCCCCTCGTCAATGCGCATGTGCAAACTTCACTCTGGAGACAATACACTTGAAAACAACAAATCAATTCGACCTTGACCTCCATTAGACTCGATCAATAATCCTTGAATAAATTATGTAGGTTCAGCGTTAGACTAAATTGTAGATGGCAGCACATGTGTTCGCGTCAGTATTCTATGCCCATATATGGTGTTCGCGTGGGATCAATAGGGGCCTTTCTACTAAAAAGTACTGTTAGACTGCAAATAAACGGCCAATAGACACAAAGCAGATGCGAAATGAAAAAAGTAAAGGCGATGATGATGCCTGTAACTTATTAATTCAGTGCAAGGAGCTGCGGACACCTAATGATAATATTATCCCAAGGGCAGAGACAGTTTAAGATTGTCTTGAGGGTTAGACAGGAAGTGGAGTAGGACACTCAGTTGCCTTCCCAAAGCAACATGATAATATATTATATTGATAGTTCGTGGTTTGATGGAAAATTGGGGGCTGAAGCAGTAACATACTAGAACACTCATGATGTGGAAAAAGAAATAATTAGTAGTAATCTGTGAAAATTTTGCTACAGTTTTTCGGGCTGAAAGGTCTAGAATAGAAGTATTGACTTATTGGTTATCAAATGGGAGGTAATGGAAAAGATATACGTATTCTAACTGACAATCACGTATGCCTAAAAGCTCTTCAGAATGTAAGGAGCCGGCAAAAGAGACAATTGGAATGCTATGAAGCCCCAAATACCTTGGTATCCAAATAAAACCAAATTACCCTAATATGGGTCACAGGGCACTCTGCAAAAGAGAGTAATGAGATGGCAGATGCAACAATTAGGGCGGGGAAATAGTTGAGATTTTGGACCTAACCTTTCATCTCAATTTCTCAGAGCTGCTGGAAAGCGGCAGTGAGGAGTTGAAGCAATGAGAGAGTGGAATAAATTTGACATAGAAAGGTGGGATATAGGGGAGCCAAGGAATCACTTCCGAACTGTTTTCTGTGTATTTAAATGTGCAACTGTGAAGTCTAGCTGTTTTAAAACCTATTTGATTAAATGGCATTTTTAAATTGACAGGCCTTTAAGAATGGTTAAATAGAACTTTAAAAGTCACTCAAGGTGTTTTGGGGCTATATAGTGAAACTAAATATGATTGCAGTTTTTTTTTTCAAAAGAAGATGAAGAGCGACACTAAAATCTGAAACGAACAGAAATAATTCTATATATTTAGCCCCCTCCGCCACCCCTTCAGCTCCCTTAATGGTTACGCTATAGTTTAACTTTTTGTTCTGAAGGATAATTACTCAAACAAAAGGGCTCATTTGAAAAGAAAAGTTATTTCATTTATTTGACATTTGTTGGTATGTTACACCATCCCCAGGGTTGCTTTATATGCAAGGAATTTCGCCACCCTTTGAACGCAACTCCTTAAATCAAAAAACAATTTTAATGATGTGCTAACATAAGTATCTGTACAAACCGTTTATTTTTTATGGGTTCGATGGATCCTAAGATAAGAATGCGCCATCACATGGCATTGCTGAGTCGAGAAAATCGGCAAATGAAGAGCTTTAATTGTCTGACTAAAATTATTGCTCAAGATGGTATTGTAAGTTTCCTTTAAAAAGGGAACTTCATAACAATTTCAAGTTCCCATTTGTACTTACAAAGATACTTATTTCTTATTCCTTACTGTAACAAGACCTATTATAATCTAGAGGTTGTAAGTCCTTATTAAGATTAAATAAAAACAAAAGTTTTTTTTAACTGAAAGTAAGGAGCGATGTTAAAACTTAAAACGAACAACAATTACTCTGTATATAAAAGGGGCGGTCCCCTCCTCAACGCCTCGCTCTTTGTTTTTGAATTAATGCAGGTTTTGATTTTGGCTCACCGTACGCGAATAATTAAAACAAAATTTGCATATTAATTTTACTTTTATTTGGTTAAATGGTTTTCTCGAACGTTGTTTAATTTTATTTACGAACGTTTTTATTAGTAATAAATATACGTAACTTACCAATTAACTTACGTAACGAACTTCTATATTCATATATTTTTAAGATGTATATTAGGGGGTCCGACCCCTAATAAAATTTTTTCCAATTCTTTAAAGATGACCCCTTAATCACAAAGGCCGTTAATTAGAATAAATAGCTCTTATGAAAGTACTAAAAAATTTTTGGCTTAAAGAGCGAGGTGGTGACTAGGGGGCGAGCCCAATCATATGCGTAATATTTTCTGTTCGTTTTAAGTTTTGATTTTGCTCCTTACTTTCATTTGAAATACTTGTTTTTTAATTTAATTTCTGATCTTTTTTTTTAATAATGCTGGGAAATCCGGCGCCACCTTCATATCAATGTCCCTTCCCACATGAAAACTTCCTTCATGTAAAAATCCTCCCACATAATTCCCGACCAACCCCGTCCCCTCCCTACCAGAAAAAATCTCCCCTGAAAACGTCTGTATACTTCCCAATAACCAATACTATATGTTAACATTGAGTAAAGTGCACAACTTTCAGCCCCCCCCCGGGGGGCTTTGGGGGATTAAGTCATCCTAAAAGACATAGTTATCATATTTTCGACCATGCTGAACAAAATGGCTATCTCAAAGTTTTGATAGGGTGACTTTGGAAAAAAAATGAGCGTGGGAGGGGGCCTAGTTGCCCTCAATTGTTTTTGGTTACTTAAAAAGGGCACTGGAACTTTTAATTTCCGTTCCAATGAG
Organism: Artemia sp. Qi Xiang Cuo; assembly: GCF_049724085.1. Classification (NCBI taxonomy): domain Eukaryota; kingdom Metazoa; phylum Arthropoda; class Branchiopoda; order Anostraca; family Artemiidae; genus Artemia; species Artemia sp. Qi Xiang Cuo. Next base: position 60,016,233 of record NC_142800.1, read on the forward strand.
CCCTCCCACGATATTCTTGAATCACTGGGTCGATACGATCTCCTCTGGGGAAAAAAACAAAAAACACGCATCCGTCATCTTTCTTCTGGCAAAAAAAAAAAAAATCCGCATTTTTGCAGATAGGAGCTTGAAACCTCTACAGTAGGGTTCTCTGTTTCGCTGAATCTAATGGTATTATTTTCATTAAGGTTCTATAACACTTTTAGGGGGCCTTTCCCCCTTTTTTAGAAAATCAGGCAAATTTTCTCAGACTCGTAACTTTTGATGGGTAGGACTAAACTTGATGGAGCCTATATATTTGAAATCAGCGTTAAAATGTTATTATTTTGATGTATCTATTGGTTTTATCCCGTTTTTCGAGTTTCAGTTATTATTCAGCCAGGTCGCTCCTTACATACAGTTCGTTTGATAAGATATAAGAAAAAAAAGGAGGTCCTACAAAACTTAGTCCTAATAGCTGCATAGCCAGAAAGCTTTCAGGGATATGTTATCTAGGGACTTTAGTTAAACTTTTGACGATAAATAAAAGTTCAAATAGGGATAAAATCCTTTTAATAGACAGTGATGATAGAAATTCACAAAAATACCAGATATTTCGGTCACATATACAGTGACCGTCATCAGTAGTAGTTTTACTACTGATGACGGTCACTGTATATGTGACCGAACTATCTGGTATTTTTGTGAATTTCTATCATCACTGTCTATTAAAAGGATTTTATCCCTATTTGAACTTTTATTTATCGTCATGGAAAGGCAGTGTGGTCTCCGAAATTATCTTGTTAAACTTTTGACTTGGCAGAGGTATTCCTTTTTGTCGGACGAGTAATATCTTAAAAACTGTCATTTGATAGAAGCCTAGTCTATAGTTCTCTGTTACCTCGAGACAGTAGAGTATCAAAAAGCAGTTAGAATTAATTTTTGTTACACTATATATTTCAAGAAATTTTGCTCTAGCACGAGTCACGAATCTATGATCTACTTGTACTGCGAGGCTGGTTGAAATAGATTTGTCTAAAAAAATATTAGGTGCCTAATTATCAAAAATAACCGTACTAAGAAATACACAGAAAACTTTGGCGCTGAACTTAAATAAAAAGTAAGGAGGTATGTAGATTTTAAATCAAGCATTCGAAAAGTGAGTATTCTACTTCCAAAATAAGTAGAAGATAGTAACACTGATGCATGCCTACAGTAAAACAAATCTTAATTTGAAATTCTTAAGAGACAAGTGCTCACTCAATCAGAATCAATCTCTGAATACTAACCTACACAAATCTGTTTCTAAAAGATTTAAAATAAAAAAAAAGCAAATAAAAATATTATAAATTTTATTTTTCAGGCAATAAATCTTGATTTAAATAAACAATATTACTGAAAAAAAAATCACTCTATAAAAGACTTGTATTTATAAAGAAAAAAAAATAGTTTTTTCTCCTTTCCGTGAAGTCTCTACGTGAAGCAAAGAGACAAAAAAACTATAGTGATCCTTTCATGGAAATGGAACACACCAGGGAATGCAGACATACCGGCAGAAAATTGGCATAAGCAGGGGCGTCCCTGGGGTGGGTGGGGAGGGGAACGCCACCCCTCCAACATTTATGGCATTCGGTAAAATTTTCACCGATGGCGTTAATTTCGGAAGAAATTCTGCAAAATTGCCCAAAATTTAACAAAATTCTTGATTTCTGCAGAAAATTCGACATAAATCAGGTGGCGATTCGGTAAAATTTACGAAGACCCGACCCCCCCAATGAAATGATTCCCGGGATGCCCCTGCTCATAGGGTCTGGTAGAATTTTCAGTAAGACAGCTTTTCATTTAGTATTGTTTTTAGGGATCTCTGAGTGGTTCACGAATAAAGAAAAAAAAATTCTAGAATTATATATATATATATATATATATATATATATATATATATATATATATATATATATATATATATATATATATATATACATATATATACATATATATATATATATATATATATATATATATAATGGAAAAATTTAGAACAGAACTTTACATTTTTTTTATGTCTTTGAGAAATTAAGAACTGTAGTGGAAGCTTTCTATTTTCTTGGAAAAATTAGAATTGATCTGTAACTAATTTCTCTTTCATTGAGAAAATTCAGAAGAGAACTTGAACTTTTGTTCACTTTGCTGGGAAAACTTAGAATTAAAGTGGAGCTCCTTATCTTCATGGTGAATATTCATGATCAAAGTATAAATTTTTTCTATCTTCTATTAAAAATTTGGAACTGGAATTTAAATTTTTATCTCTTTGAGAAACCTTGGAACTGTAGTGGAACCTTTTTATTTTCTCAGGAAAAAAATTAGAATTGATCTGTAACATATTTCTTTTTGATTGAAAAATTTGATGTTGGGATATAAAAGAAGTTGAAAAGTAATGTATGACTTCTCTGTCATGCTGAATTTGAAAATGTAAATTCAGAGAAATTCTTAAACCACTTAGGGTTAACTTGTCTTTTTAGGGATGAGCATTTAGGGTTCTCCAACAATCTGAACCTGAAAGTGTGTTCCCTGACATGATGGATCTGAAAGTGTAATTTCAGAGATATTCTTTAACCTTTTAGGGTTAACCTTGCCTTTTTAGGGATGAATATTTAGGGTTCTCCAACATGCTGAACCTGAAGGTCCTACATGTCGAACCTTAAAGTGTGTTCCCTGTCATGCCGAATCTGAAAGTGTGATTTAAAAAAAATTCTTTAACCTTTTAGGGTTAACTTGCCTTTTTAGGGATGACTATTTAGGGTTCTCCAACATGCTGAACCTGAAAGTGTGTTCCCTGACATGCCAGATCTGATAGTGTAATTTCTGAAAAATTCTTTAGCCTTTTAGGGCTAACTTACCTTTTTAGGGGTGACTATTTAGGGTTCTCCAACATCCTGAACTTGAAAGTGTGTTTCCTGGCATGTTGAATCTGAAAGTATAATTTTCATGGCGATGAACTATTCTAAAGAATAAAGACGGATGAGGCTTAAGATATTTATTGCTTAAACATATTTAAAAACATTTGAAAAATACATAATGACATATTTAAAAAAAGCTTAATCCATTTGATATGAGGAATAGCAAGAATTTAGGTTTTTGGATATCTGATGCATTTTTCCATGTCAGGTATCTTTTCCAGTGCCCATTGAGCGAAATATCTAACTTCATCTTCCGGGTCATGTACTGAATGCAGGTATTTCTCACATTTGAAGTCTTCTAAATTGAATAATGCTATGTTTTTATCACATTTTTCTAGTAAGAGTTTATCAGTTGGCACGTTTCCCTTAACATAAACAGCTTGCACACCGAAAAAACTACATCTTTCCTGAATTTCCTCTTGTACTTGTTTTATTTCATAACCATTTTCATTACGTGGTCTTATGGTTTTAACGTAAAAGCCATTTCGATTTATAAAATTCAGTGTTGGACTCCATCTGTTCATATATTATATATATATATATATATATATATATATATATATATATATATATATATATATATATATATATATATATATATATATATATATATATATATATATATATATATATATATATATATATATATATATATATATATATATATATATATATATATATATATATATATATATATATATATATATATATATATACATATATATATATATTAGGGTGGTCCTTATGCATATATCAAAAAAATATTTTTTGTTTTTCCTGTCTCCCACCATCCTAAACTATTCTTCTATAATAGAAAAAAAGTGTCATTTATTTTTAGGATAACTTCATGTTTGGGGTATGCTCAAGGCACCCGAATTTTGATTATACTTGAATGTTATAGAAATCGGGTGTATATAAAGAAAATCATTGGTTCAGGGCATATATTTATTAGTTAATTGTGTATTTTTTGTGAATTCTAACTTAAAACAGGTGTTATGTGTTATATAAAGAGATAACTGAAGGGATTCAGGGTAATATATTAATAATCAATTAGGTGTCTGTGCATTTTCTTGCAAATCTAGCAGATATATTCGTGTAAAACTACAGAAGTTTATGTCACTATTTAAAATTAACTTCAACTTTTACTTACTGAATCAATCAATGATTTATTATTACATTTTATTAAATATTCTTGCAGCAAACATCTTTAGTAATGTTTAGTTTTTATTTTCTCAGATAAAGATTGATTATAAATACATAGGATATCAAGCTGATAAGACAATACCAGGTGAATAACTGAATATATCAATTTACATTTAATGTTTGTTGTTATAACTGAAATTTTGTCATTTGTCAGATATAATAAATTCATATTTGAAATTGTCTTGTTATTAATTTGCTATTAGAACAATACTATTTTTGATTCAATGTTGTCTGCTATGTAATTTTCTGACAGATTGGACAATTGTTAAAGTACACATAAAATGTTTTGTTTTACAGTCGGTCATGGCGATTTCCACATCCACACGCAGTAAACAGGAAGTGTACCTGCTTGGTTCAGCTTTGGAAGATCTATATGGTTCAAAATTGCCATCGATTAGTGATGTTCTCAGGCTCTATGCCACAAAGCTGAAAGTAGCCAAGACTAAACATGAGGCAGCAGTATCAGCAATTCAGGACGTTCAAATGTTCTGGGAGAAAGCCAGAATACCCATGTGCCGGAGTGATCATGCAGTTGCCCAACTTGAAGTTTTAGTGAAGAGATGGGAAGGGTTGAAGAAAAACAAAGCAAGAAGGGCAGCAACTCAGATAGCCAATGAGGAAGAATTCAAGGCAGCTTTCAATGATCTCTTTGACGTAGCTCACCAGGAAGCGTTACAGCTCATCAAAATTCAGGAAGACAAGCAATTCTTGTTGGCCCAGTGGGAAAAAGGAAGGCGAGGGGTTATTGCAGGGGTTGACATGTCACTTACAAAAAAGGAGAAAGTACAGGAAAATAAACAAAAAAGCCAGTTTTACTTGAAGACGAAACAGCAACTTGGAAATAGCAAATCTGGATTAAACTATGTTGTGGGAGTCTACTGATTCGTCTTCTAGTAATGATGATGCACACAAGAAAGCATTAAAAAGAATTAGTAGTAAAACCACCAAAAAACCATGTACACCAAAATAAAAACGTGGAATAACTAATATTTTAACTCCTGCACTCCTGTCATCCCTAGACCGCACAAAGACAAGTGACAGGCAAGCAGTTCATATCATTGCCCTAATAATTTAAGCAACAGGTCACAATGTTCCGGATTTCAGTATCAACAGATCATCTATAAGACGTTACCATCAAAAGCATTGTGTCATACTTTCATATCAGTTGAAGTCTGATTTCAATCCCCAGAATCCAATGTTTCTTCACTGGGATGGAAAGCTTATGGAAGACCTCACTGGAGATTAAAAAGTTGACCGACTGCCGATAATTGTTTCTGGATCTGGAACAGAACAACTGCTTTGTATCCCAAAGCCCTGGCAGATGCAATGATGGACACAGTGTCTGACTGGGGCATTGTAGACAGCATCAAGGCTCTCAGCTTTGATACAACATCAAGCAACACCGGCCGAATGAACGGTGCCTGTACTCTGTTTGAACAGCATCTTGGTAGAAGTGTTCTGCATCTTGCATGCAGATACCACATCCATGAATTAATGCTGGAAGAGGCATTCAGCATCACAATGGGACCTTCAAGTGACCCAGACATCCAGCTGTTCAAACGGTTCAAAGCCTTTTGGCCAAACATTGTATATGTTGATTCCAAGCCTGGTGTTGAGGTTCCAGTCATTGCTGCAGCTCTGGTTGATGCCCTCGATGATATGAAGACCTTTCTGACTGATCAGCTGGGTATTTGTCACCAACGTGGAGACTACCGTGAGCTCCTCGAGCTTTCCCTGCTGTTCATTGGTGGCCTTCCGGCTCGTGGTGTGATTTTCAGGAAACCAGGAGCCCTTCATCGTGCTCGTTTCATGGCACGACTGATTTATGCATTGAAAATATACATGTTCGGGGATTCTGGCTTCAAGCTGACAGATTGTGAAATGACTGTTCTGGGCAACTTCTGTGCTTTTGGTGTAGGAATTTATGTTAAATCGTCGTTCTTTTCTCCTTAGCCAACAGCAGCACCAGCCAATGATTTAATGCTTCTGAAGAGTCTCCTCACTTGTGGATCGCTAGAAGCAACTGGTGCACTGAAGAAACTGTGTGGGCAGCTGTGGTATCTTAGCGAAGAAATGATAGGATTGGCATTTTTTGAAAGGGGTTGTTGATGCACCTGAAAAAAGAGCAATGGTCAAAGCACTCTGCCATGAAGGAACGGAGGGCCCACCGAAGCGCATCACTGTGGACAAAACTACAGTCACCAACAAGAATCTACAGGACTTTGTTACACACAATACAAGGAACTTCTTCCATATCCTTTCCATTCCAGATAGTTTCTTGTCTACAGATCCTGAGACCTGGGTGGATAATGAATCCTATTTGAAGGCTGAAGCAATCGTCAGAGAACTATGAATAGTGAATGACACAGCCGAACGTGGAGTTGCCCTTATGCAGGACAACAATTTGCTGCTAACAAAAAATGAACACAAGATGCAATTTGCTCTGCAAGTAGTTAAAGAGCATTGCAAACGTTTTCCTGATTCTAACAAGTCAACAATCCATTAAGGGCAAGCCACAACCTCTGACAGCCCAGGCCCAGCATGACTTTGTAGTGTGTAATTTTTTATCAATTACCGAAAGATACGTTTGATATTTGTTATGCCAGTGACATATTTTAACCAGTCATCATGATTGTTTTAACAAACTAAAGATTGGATGAGTTTAGTATTGATTATATATAATATGTCCTCATTGAATTTTGTTTGGTGAATGAATTTCCTAAGTGCATCCAAAATTACGTTAAACATTGTCCAAGCAGAAGTATAGCGATTGTATGCTAAACTTCACTTGAATTGAGCATACCCTAAATATTGACCAATTTGGAAAATTTTTTGCCCATGTTGTTAACTTTTGATGTAGACAAAATGGCAGGGTGGGAGGTTTATAATTCTGAAGTGAAAATATAAGGACCACCCTAATATATATATATATATATATATATATATATATATATATATATATATATATATATATATATATATATATATATATATATATATATATATATATATATATATATATATATATATATCTGAATAAATATATTAAAAAAGGGAAAATAGTCTCTTAAAATTCTCAAACCTCGACCTTAAGCCTAAGAAAATAATAATAATAAATATATGAAACTTTATTTCTGAAATCTATAACACAATGTCTTTAATTTCCTTGGTGATATTAGTGATCTCCTTCTTGTTCTCAATGTCATTTAATAGATCACGGGCATATTCATTCCATTCTAGGGCTAGTCGATGTCCCCTTGGCACTTCTACTGCAACCTTGAATGTCCAAGGGAGAGATTTCATAGTGGGCACGGTGATTTGAAAAGGGACAGGGGACTGGTATAGAACGCTCCTGGATGTGTCAGCTATCTCCAAACGCTGCACGGGGGTTGGGTCGGTGCCCCTAGCCCTCTTTTCATGAGGGGAGTAATGCTCATAATTGTCCTTAAAAGAAGAAAAAATTTAGTATTGAAATAATGAAGAAAAATTAGTACCCCCCCACCCCCTAACCATAATTTTGTCTAGAAAGCCGTTGTAGCAAAGACTCCCTCTCCCCCCTTTTCAGCAAAGCAAAAAGTAAAATTTTACCAGAAATATACTATGGTTGGATATCAAATGCTATTCAATTTACACTTAATAAAGTTATGTATTCTTTTTCATAGAAATCCTGGTCCCTTACTTTTCACACGAAGAAAAACTTTGTTTTCACTTTACAATGAAGGTGTTAGAATTGAGACATTGGCCCTTCCCCCTTTCTGCATAATGTCCTAAAAAAATATTGTTAGACCATAATTTTGGAAATAACTCGTTTCTCTACTTCCATACAGGTTGCGTAGGCTTAGCTTAATTATCGCAATCTCTTTTTGCTTGAAACTGTTTTAATTCGATGGGAAAAAGTATCCTTTTTCTCTGTGAAAATTTTGGTTAAGCCGTTAAAGTAAACATGCAGGAAGTGCAATTGTGGGGTGTCAGCTAATTATCAGCTAATTAAATCATTGCGGGAATGTTTATGTCAAACCTTAGAGGCTTAATAGCTAAGGTATTGACAGAAATTTGGCTGTCATAAGGAGAGTTCAAAAACATATTTATTTCTATTGGAAGAATTAAAGTCATAAACTGAGAGGGTTGTGGAGGGGGAGGTTAGGTTTACGTGGTAAAAAAGAACATATTTTAAGCTTTCTAGCGAGTATAAACAATATATTGTGGAGTTTGTATTGTGGGGGGGTTGGTATACCCTGAATGGACTGGAGGGGCGACTATTTAAAATGATTGTATTTGAAACTAAACTATGAAAATTTACCAAAAAGAACTTACATTGTTAATCATTGTAGATGAAGCTTGAAGGTCGATAATATTCAATGTTTTATCCATTGTGTCTTGGAGCTTTCTGAATGTTTAATCCCAACGCATGAAGGGGAATATACGAAATCTAACGGGCGGTTTGTGATGTACTGGGAAACCATATGTAACCGACTCTCTGATTGGCTTAGAAGGAGAAACGCGATCCTGTTTCCCGTTATTGGATCAACACATTCTCCCCAGCGATCATGTAAATCAATTTCTTGGAAATTCTTTCTCCTAGATCAATACATTCCCCATCAATTATGTAAATTTCCTCCACTGTTATTACACCTGGACGAACAACAAATAAATCGACCTTGACACCATCCATTAGACTCAATCGATAATCCTTGAATAAATTTTAGCCCGTCAGCGTTAGACTAAATTGTAGATGGCAGCACATGTGTTCGTTTCGGAAACCTATTGATTCACGAAAGGGGAATTAATTTGTTGCTTCTAAGGGGAATTATTGATTCAAGAAAGGGGATTTTATTTGTTGTTTTTAGGGGGAATTATTGGTTCAAGAAAGGGGAACCTCTTTGTTGTTTCTAATTGGAATTATTGATTCACGAAAGGGGAGTTTATTTCTTTTTTCCAAGGGGAATTATTGATTCACGAAAGAGGAATTAGAAATGACATCACTTGTCGAGTTCTGGATCAAAACATTCTCCCCACCGATTATGTAAATCAATTTCTCGGAAATCTTCTCCCCTCCATGGATCAATACATCTCCCCCCCCCCCGTCAATGCACATGTGCAAACTTCACTCCGGAGACAATACACTTGAAAACAACAAATCAATTGACCTTGACCTCATTAGACTCGATCGATAATCCTTGAATAAATTATGTAGGTTCAGCGTTAGACTAAATTGTAGATGGCAGCACATGTGTTCACGTCAGTATTCTATGCCCATATATGGTGTTCGCGTCGGATCAGTAGGGGCCTTTCTACTAAAAAGTACTGTTAGACTGCAAATAAACGGCCAATAGACCCAAAGCAGATGCGAAATGGAAAAAGTAAAGGCGATGCTGATGCCTGTAACTTATTAATTCAGTGCAAGGAGCTGCGGACACCTAAGGATAATATTATCCCAAGGGCAGAGACAGTTTAAGATTGTCTTGAGGGATAGACAGGAAGTGGAGTAGGACACTCAGTTGCTTTACCAAAGCAACATGATAATATATTATATTGATAGTTCGTGGTTTGATGGAAAATTGGGGGCTGAAGCAGTATCATACTAGAACACTCATGATGTGGAAAAAGAAATAATTAGTAGTAATCTGAGAAAATTTTGCTACAGTTTTTCGGGCTGAAAGGTCTAAAATAGAAGTATTGACTTATTGGCTATCAAATGGGAGGTAATGGAAAAGATATACGTATTCTAACTGACAATCACGTATGCCTAAGGGCTCTTCAAAATGTAAGGAGCCGGCAAAAGAGACAATTGGAATGCTATGAAGCCCCAAATACCTTGGTATCCAAATAAAACCAAATTACCCTAATATGGGTCACAGGGCACTCTGCAAAAGAGAGTAATGAGATGGCAGATGCAACAATTAGGGCGGGGAAATAGTTGAGATTTTGGACCTAACCTTTCATCTCAATTTCTCAGAGCTGCTGGAAAGCGGCAGTGAGGAGTTGAAGCAATGAGAGAGTGGAAAAAATTTGACATAGAAAGGTGGGATATAGGGGAGCCAAGGAATCACTTCCGAACTGATTTCTGTGTATTTAAATGTGCAACTGTGAAGTCTAGCTGTTTTAAAACCTATTTGATTAAATGGCATTTTTAAATTGACAGGCCTTTAAGAATGGTTAAATAGAACTTTAAAAGTCACTCAAGGTGTTTTGGGGCTATATAGTGAAACTAAATATGATTGAATTTTTTTTTTCAAAAGAAGATGAAGAGCGACACTAAAATCTGAAACGAACAGAAATAATTCTATATATTTAGCCCCCTCCGCCACCCCTTCAGCTCCCTTAATGGTTACGCTATAGTTTAACTTTTTGTTCTGAAGGATAATTACTCAAACAAAAGGGCTCATTTGAAAAGAAAAGTTATTTCATTTATTTGACATTTGTTGGTATGTTACACCATCCCCAGGGTTGCTTTATATGCAAGGAATTTCGCCACCCTTTGAACGCAACTCCTCAAATCAAAAAACAATTTTAATTATGTGCTAACATAAGTATCTGTACAAACCGTTTATTTTTTATGGGTTCGATGGATCCTAAGATAAGAATACGCCATCACATGGCATTGCTGAGTCTGTAACTTGAAAGCTTATCTCGCTGTTTTCTCATAGTTTCAAATCGATTAGACATCTCGGACATCTTTTGTATTTTTGTGTAGTACAAAGTGGAGGAAATTGTCTCTTTGCTGTGGCACAATCTTTTTGCAGCGTAAAAGAAACACTAAAACTAATGACATCCTTCCTAATAAGCCTTGTCTAAATTTTCTAGGACCCTTAGTTCGATGTGACCACCCCTGCGAAAAAAGCAAATAAACACGTTTCTGTGATCTTTCTTCTAGAATAAACAAAGAAAAATTCCACATTGTCGTAAATAAGTATTCAAAACTTTCGCAGTTGGGTTCTTAGAAATTCTGAACTTGGTGGGGTAATTGCAATTAGTCTTTTGGGGATGCTTTACCCCTTTTTTTAAAATGAAGCAAAGTTTTGTCAGGCTTGTGACTGTTGGCGAATAACTTTAAATTTGAAGAATTCTATATATTGAAAATTATGATAAACAACTGATTCTTTCGATATGTGCTTTGTCATCAAAATTCTTTACTGAAAAGAGTCTTGGATACTATTAGCCCTGGTTGCTCCTTGCTTACACCCAAATTCACGCCAGGTTCAAATGAAGGGAGATTAGAGACAAGTGTATGCCTTGTCGCCAACACCCAGCCATCCTCAAAAACTTCACTTTATCTGAAGATATGTTGGAAAATTTTGCCTAAAAACACTGTTTATAATTTTACACATCAAGTAAACGGATATGATTTTTAAAATTTGAGTCAACAAGTGAATCATCAAGCTAATCAACTAGAGAAGTACAATATATGTCTACATTTACATGTCTATCCAAAGCCGTATTTTGGAGGTTTTGAGAGTTCAGTAAGTAAGAATATCTTAGAAAATTAACGTTAAGAAGACTAAGTTGCTTAGACTATCAATAAATCAAGATGAAATATTGATAAATCGAGAAAATCGGCAAATGAAGAGCTTTAATTGTCTGACTAAAATTATTGCTCAAGATGGTATTGTAAGTTTCCTTTAAAAAGGGAACTTCATAACAATTTCAAGTTCCCATTTGTACTTACAAAGATACTTATTTCTTATTCCTTACTGTAACAAGACCTATTATAATCTAGAGGTTGTAAGTCCTTATTAAGATTAAATAAAAACAAAAGTTTTTTTTAACTGAAAGTAAGGAGCGACGTTAAAACTTAAAACGAACAAAAATTACTCTGTATATAAAAGGGGCGGTCCCCTCCTCAACGCCTCGCTCTTTACGCTAAAGTTTTTTTTATTGTTTTAAAAAATAACGTTTTGAGACACAGTCAAACTTTAGCGTAAAGTGCGAGGCGTTGAGGCGGGGACAGCCCCTTTCATATACGGAATAATTTATGTTAGTTTTAGGTTTTAATGTCGCTCCTTACTTTCAGTTAAAAAGACTGTTTTTTTTATTTAATTTTTGAACGTTTTTGAATTAATGCAGGTTTTGATTTTGGCTCACCGTACGCGAATAATTAAAACAAAATTTGCATATTAATTTTACTTTTATTTGGTTAAATGGTTTTAACCATTCGAACGTTGTTTAATTTTACTTACGAACGTTTTTATTAGTAATAAATATACGTAACTTACCAATTAACTTACGTAACGAACTTCTATATTCATATATTTTTAAGACGTATATTAGGGGGTCCGACCCCTAATAAAATTTTTTCCCATTCTTTAAAGATGACCCCTTAATCACAAAGGCCGTTAATTAGAATAAATGGCTCTTATGAAAGTACTAAAAAATTGTTGGCTTAAAGAGCGAGGTGGTGACTAGGGGGCGAGCCCAATCATATGCGTAATATTTTCTGTTCGTTTTAAGTTTTGATTTTACTCCTTACTTTCATTTGAAATACTTGTTTTTTAATTTAATTTCTGATCTTTTTTTTAATAATGCTGGGAAATCCGGCGCCACCTTCATATCAATGTCCCTTCCCACATGAAAACTTCCTTCATGTAAAAATCCTCCCACATAATTCCCGACCAACCCCGTCCCCTCCCTACCAGGAAAAATCTCCCATGAAAACGTCTGTATACTTCCCAATAACCAATACTATATGTTAACATTGAGTAAAGTTCACAACTTTCAGCCCCCCCCCCGGGGGGCTTTGGGGGATTAAGTCATCCTAAAAGACATAGTTATCATATTTTCGACCATACTGAACAAAATGGCAATCTCAAAGTTTTGATAGGGTGACTTTGGAAAAAAAATGAGTGTGGGAGGGGGCCTAGTTGCCCTCAATTGTTTTTGGTTACTTAAAAAGGGCACTGGAACTTTTAATTTCCGTTCCAATGAGCCCTCCCACGATATTCTTGAATCACTGGGTCGATACGATCTCCTCTGGGGAAAAAAACAAATAAACACGCATCCATGATCTTTCTTCAGGCAAAAAATACAAAATTCCGAATTGTTGCAGATAGGAGCTTGAAACCTCTACAGTATGGTTCTCTGTTTCACTGAATCTGATGGTGTGATTTTCAGTAGGGTTCTATAACACTTTTAGGGGGCCTTTCCCCCTTTTTTCGAAAATCAGCCAAATTTTCTCAGGCGCGTAATTTTTGATGGGTAGGACTAAACTTGATGGAGCCTATATATTTGAAATCAGCATTAAAATGTTATTATTTTGATGTATCTATTGGTTTTATCCCGTTTTTCGAGTTTCAGTTATTATTCAGCCGGGTCGCTCCTTACATACAGTTCGTTTGATAAGATATAAGAAAAAAAAGGAGGTCCTACAAAACTTAGTACTAATAGCTGCATAGCCAGAAAGCTTTCAGGGATATGTTATCTAGGGACTTTAATTAAAGTTTTTGACTTGGCAGAGGTATTCCTTTTTGTCGGACGAGTAATATCTTAAAAACTGTCATTTGATAGAAGCCTAGCCTATAGTTCTCTGTTACCTCGAGACAGTAGAGTATCAAGAAGCAGTTAGAATTAATTTTTGTTAGACTATATATTTCAAGACATTTTGCTCTAGCACGAGTCACGAATCTATGATCTACTTGTACTGCGAGGCTGGTTGAAATAGATTTGTCTAAAAAAATATTAGGTGCCTAATTATTAAAAATAACCGTACTAAGAAATACACAGAAAACTTTGGCGCTGAACTTAAATAAAAAGTAAGGAGGTATGTAGATTTTAAATCAAGCATTCGAAAAGTGAGTATTCTACTTCCAAAATAAGTAGAAGATAGTAACACTGATGCATGCCTACAGTAAAACGAATCTTAATTTGAAATTCTTAATAGACAAGTGCTCACTCAATCAGAATCAATCTCTGAATACTAACCTACACAAATCTGTTTCTAAAAGATTTAAAATAAAAAAAGACAAATAAAAATATTATAAATTTTATTTTTCAGGCAATAAATCTTGATTTAAATAAACAATATTACCGAAAAAAAAATCACTCTATAAAAGACTTGTATTTATAAAGAAAAAAAAATAGTTTTTTCTCCTTTCCTTGAAGTCTCTTCGTGAAGCAAAGAGACAAAAAAAACTATAGTGATCCTTTCATGGAAATGGAACCCACCAGGGAATGCAGACACACCGGCAGAAAATTGGCATAAGCAGGGGCGTCCCCAGGGGTGGGTGGGGAGGGGAGCGCCACCCCTCCAACATTTTTGGCATTCGGTAAAATTTTCACCGATGGCGTTAATTTCGGCAGAAATTCTGCAAAATTGCCCGAAATTTAACAAAATTCTTGATTTCTGCAGAAAATTCGACATAAATCAGGTGGCGATTCGGTAAAATTTACGAAGACCCCCCCCCAATGAAATGATTCCCGGGATGCCCCTGCTCATAGGGTCTAGCAGAATTTTCAGTAAGACAGCTTTTCATTTAGTATCGTTTTTAGGGATCTCTGAGTGGTTCACGAATAAAGAAAAAAAAATTCTAGAAACATTCGAACTTTTTTTTACAAATCCGTTTTAAAGTTTTGGTTACTATTACCCTGAGTTGTTCGTTACTTACAGTTCCCTGCCACGAACTGTTTGATTAATTTGTATTAATCTAGTTCAACTAGCCAAAGCTGCAGCCTAAGAGGTACATCATAAACTGAAAAATTTCCTTGAGCATTTTTATTAATGAAATTACGGAAGCGACAAAAAAGGAGAAGAAAAAACCTCTTAAAGATTGCTAAAATTCTGAAAGTAATTTCCGTGATTATGTGTGTTATTTCCTGAATGTGCTGATCGAAAGAGTCAATGAAAACCTTATCGTTCTTTTAATATTGCCAAATTTTGCTTTGCCTACCAATATTGAATTACTTTCAAAGCTGAACAGGTCTTAGCCACAATGCGATTAGGAGTTTTGCAGCTCTTTGCTGAGTAAGCTCGATGAGAGTTGTTGGGATTTTGAGGTTATTCCTACTCGGGAGTGAATTAGTTCTTAGTCTACGGATTTACGACACTTCTTCACCACAAAGGTCCTTGCACACACCTGCAGCAGCTGGGGTCAAACCTGGACCCGTATTACTATTCAGAGATCAATCCACTATGACACCAGAGGCAAATTATCTCTCAGTGAAACCTACTCCAACTTTGTTACTAAATCTATCATTACTACGTCCATCTTTTCAGAATTTCTTGTCACAAATCACCTCTTTTTAAAAATTAGGGCTACATTAAGCTTATATTGTATTTAATAATTAGAAATCAAATGTTTGTTGTTACATTTGTGTTTGTATTGGATTAACGACACTACTTGACTACTAAGGTCCTTGCACCCGGCCCTGCAGTGTGTTGCTAAAGCCAGGCTGCATCTACGAAATAATATTTACTTTATATGTTTAGTATTTGTATTCAGCCTTATGCAGCTTATTGTTATTATTATTGGCGGACTCGCCAAACTGAGTCGAGGCCCAGACGACAAGTGCGTATTCCCTCGACATGTAAAGAAAAACTACATATTAGTGGTAGAAAGGGAGGAGGGATATTTAGTTTCACATCCATACCATTTATTTTGCTAACTGTCGGGCATTACCATCACCATCTTAACATTGTGTTGTCAACATTAACACTGTGTCATCCAGCTTAACATTCAGTTGATAAAATATCTCCAAATGGTATCTAATATCCACGGGAAATTTTTCCATCAGATTCCTTTTTGTTTCCACAGCCATATCACTTTTTCTCAAACCGAGGAATTAGCTCTTCCTATTTGGTGCGATGACTCCCTGCAAATTCTCACTGCAATTACTTCTGTAACCATTCATATTTTAGACCTATTAAGTCGTAATAGATGTTTCGTCAGCATGGGGTTAAACTCTGGAATTATTTCTTTTGTTTGGTTGTATCTCACCTGTCTATGCAAAATTTGTTCCGCCTTCTCGTAGCTTTATCTCCTTATCCCCTTATTGATGCTTTCCAGCAGCTTTGAGAGGTGGGATAGAAAGTTCCGGTAAATAATCTTAAAAACAGAATAATCTTGTAAAAAATTGTGGTAATCTATTGTAAGTAATTACAGATTTTTTAGTACTTATCAGAGTAGACCTATATGTACCCGGAATCCCAGAATAAACCGGAATAAGCTCGTTATACTATTCGTGATAAGGTTCCACATACACGGAGAACACGGAGAACTCCTCCTTGAGGGCAATCATTTCGAACAGTGTTTGGTCTTTCTTCTTTTTTTTTTACTTACTGTTACTTGCCGATTCCTGAGCATGTAGGAATTCCATTTCAATATAGATTTATGTATTTTACAATATTCTATGGATATTTCTATGGATATAGTAGCCTTGTCAACCATTTCGTCATTAATAAATTCTGCTGCCTAAACCGTTTACTAAGTTTCTTTCAAGATGTCATTAAAATATAATCATTAACTGCAGATAGGCGGGATGAAACATCAAAGACTTGGCGTTAGAATGGATGGAAGAAAGGGGACAGGGTAAGATCGTGCCCTGTCAGGGATTCTACAGATATCTGCCTGTTTTATTTTCGTCCGATATACATGTAAAAATTCCCTTAATACCTGTCATCCGGTATTGCACAAGTGACGTAACTAAAGGCGTGGCTTTCAGAGTTCAGGTTTTCCAACATTTATTTGGAATAATTGTCTCGCTGTTACTTTTACTTCGACTTTTGTTACTTGCTACTTTTGTTACTTCTAATTTTGCTCTTACTTTCTTTTTATGTATCGATATAATTGTTTCAGCTTAAAGCTTTCGCAGTCATAGATGCTTAAGATTGAAGGTTTTATTAATATAATCACAATAAAATAAATAATTTAACTCGCCCAATTGGAGAGACAATCTCAAATTTCGAGAAGTGAAATAAAATAATATATAGCCTCGTAGATAAATAATATTTATATATTATAGATATAATTTAAAAGAATTCAATAGCTAAATTTCTCAAGAAAAGACATCTGTTATAACTTTAAAGAGATATAAAATATATTTTTTTAAATGTTATTACGCTTAAATTCTATATTAATATTAAACGTAGGGAGCCAGGTATTACTCCTGAACTTACATAATTTATGCATGTTTTTATGGTTTTTCTCACTGAGGATGTTTTTATGGTTTTTCTCACTGTGGATGTTTTTTCATGGTTTTTCTCACTGTTGATAGATGTTTCTTGGATGTCAACAACAATTGCTGGTTATTTCTTGGATGTCAACATAAGTTCACATCAACAATTGCTGAATTATCGATCCGCTAACAGGACAGGATCACATGTCTCTTTCTTGGTCAATTCGTTTGTTGTTTCCAAGCGTATAGACTCGCTAACGGGACAGGATCATGTGTCTCTTTCTAGGTCAATCATAGGAGTCAGAAACACTAGCCCCCTCCCCCGGGCCTCAAAGGGCCCCCCTCCCCCCAAGACCCCCAAAGGGCCCCACTCTTCCCGGGCTTCAAAACCTCCCCCTCCCCCCTAGGCCCCCAAAGTGTCCCCTCCCCCCGTGCCCCCCAAAGGACCCCCCTCTCCATTTAAAAAAAAAAATTTTGAATTTTTTTAACATAGTATTTTTTCAACTTTTTTTTTACATCTCGTCATGGTTTACCTTGTCACTGTTAGATTCTCTTGATCTTTCAAAGTTCATTTTTTTTGTTGTTGAAATGTAAGAGTTGGAATATTTCAGTAATGTTTTGTCGTCGTTTACCTTGTAACTGTTACATTCTCTTGATGTTTCAAAGTTCATTTCAAAGTGTTTTCTCGTGGTTTACAATGTCACTGTTACATTCTGAAGACGTTTCAAATCTCATTTTGGAGCTTTTTCTTTGAAATGCAAGAGTTGGAATATTTCAGTAGTGTTTTGTCATGGTTTACCATATCAGTGTTACATTCTCTTGACGTATCAAAGTTCATTTTAGATTTTTTCGTTGAAATGCAAGAGTTGGAGTATTTCAGTAGTGTTTTGTCGTGGTTTACCTTGTCACTGTTGTCTCTTGATGTTTCAAAGTTCATTTTGGATCTTTTTCGTTGAAATGCAAGAGTTGGAATATTTCAGTAGTGTTTTCTCATGGTTTACCTTGTCACTGTTACATTCTCTTGATGTTTCAAAGTTCATTGTGGATCTTTTTCATTGAAATGCAAGAGTCGGATAATTTCAGTTGCGTTTTGTCGTGGTTTACCATGTCACTGTTACATTCTCTTGACGTTTCAAAGTTCATTTTGGATCATTTTTGTTCAAATGCAAGAGTTGGAATATTTCAGTAGTGTTTTGTCGTGGTTTACCTTCTCACTGTTACATTCTTATGATGTTTAAAAGTTCATTTTAGATCTTATTCGTTGAAATGCAAGAGTTGTAATATTTCAGTAGTGTTTTGTCATGGTTTACTTTGTCACTTTGACATTCTCTTGACGTTTCAAAGTTCATTTTTGATTTTTTTTCGTTGAAATGCAAGAATTGGAATATTTCAGTAGTGTTTTCTCGTGGTTTACCATGTCACAGTTACATTCTCTTTATGTTTCAAAGTTCATTTTGGATCCTTTTGTTTGAAATGCAAGAGTTGGATTATTTCAGTAGTGTTTTGTCGTGGTTTACCATTTCACTGTTACATTCTCTTGAAGTTTCAAAGTTCATTTTTGATCTTTTTCGTTGAAATTCAAGAGTTGGAATATTTCAGTAGTGTTTTATAGTGGTTTACCATATCACTGTTAAATTCTCTTGACATTTCAAAGTTCATTTTGGATTTTTTTCGTTGAAATGCAATAGTTGAATTATTTCAGTAGTGTTTTGTTATGGTTTACCATATCACTGTTAGATTCTTTTGATGTTTCAAAGTTCATTTTGGATATTTTTCGTTGAAATGCAAGAGTTGCATTATTTCAGTAGTGTTTTGTCGTGGCTTACCTTGTCACTGTTACACTCTCTTGATGTTTCAATGTTTATTTTAGATCCTTTTTATTGAAATAGAAGAGTTGGAAAATTTCAGTAGTGTTTTGTCGTGGTTTACCATTTCACTGTTACATTCTCTTGACGTTTCAAAGTTCATTTTTGATTTTTTTTTCGTTGAAATGCAAGAGTTGGAATATTTCAGTAGTGTTTTGTCGTGGTTTACCTTCTCACTGTTACATTCTCTTGTTGTTTCAAGATTCATTTTAGATCTTTTTCGTTGAAATGCAAGAGTTGTAATATTTCAGTAGTGTTTTGTCATGGTTTACTTTGTCACTTTGACATTCTCTTGACGTTTCAAAGTTCATTTTTGATTTTTTTTCGTTGAAATGCAAGAATTGGAATATTTCAGTAGTGTTCTTTCGTGGTTTACCATGTCACTGTTACATTCTCTTGACGTTTCAAAGTTCATTTTGGATCTTTTTCCTGGAAATGCAAAAGTTGCATTATTTCAGTAGTGTTTTCTCATGGCTTACCGTGTCACTGTTACATTCTCTTTACGTTTCAAAGTTCATTTTGGATCCTTTTCGTTGAAATGCAAGAGTTGGATTATTTCAGTGGTGTTTTGTCGTGGTTTACCATATCACTGTTACATTTTATTAATGTTTCAAAGTTCATTTTGGATCTTTTTCGTTGAAATGCAAGAGTTGGAATATTTCAGTAGTGTTTTCTAGTGGTTTACCATATCACTGTTAAATTCTCTTGACATTTCAAAGTTCATTTTGGATTTTTTTGTTGAAATGCAAGAGTTGAAATATTTCAGTAGTGTTTTGTTGTGGTTTACCATATCACTGTTACATTCTATTGATATTTCAAAGTTCATTTTGGATCTTTTTCGTTGAAATGCAAGAGTTGGATTATTTCAGTAGCGATTGTCGTGGTTTACCATGTCACTGTTACATTCTCTTGATGTTTCAAAGTTCATTTTGGATCTTTTTCGTTGAAATGCAAGAGTTTGATTATTTCAGTAGTGTTTTCACGTGGTTTACCATGTCACTGTTACATTCCCTTGATGTTTCAAAGTTCATTTTAGATCTTTTTCATTGAAATGCAAGAGTTGGAATATTTCAGTACTGTTTTCTCGTGGTTTACCATGTCACTATTACATTCTCTTGACGTTTCAAAGTTCATTTTGGATTTTTTTTTATTGCAAGAGTTGGAATATGTTATTAGTGTTTTCTCACTAATGAATGGTTTACCGTGTCACTGTTACATTCTCTTGATGTTTCAAAGTTCATTTTTGATCTTTTTCGTTGAAATGCAAAAGTAGGAATATTTAAGTAGTGTTTTCTCGTGGTTTACCATGTCACTGTTACATTCTCTTGATGTTTCAAAGTTCATTTTGGATTTTATTTTCGTTGAAATATAAGAGTTGGAATATTGCAGTAGCGTTTTCTCATGGTTTATCTTGTCACTGTTACATTCTCTTGATGTTTCAAAGTTGATTTTGGATTTCTTCGTTGAAATACAAGAGTTGGATTATTTCAGTAGTGTTTTGTCGTGGTTTACAATCTCACTGTTACATTCTCTTTATGTTTCAAAGTTCATTTTGGATCCTTTTCGTTGAAATGCAAGAGTTTGATTATTTCAGTAGTGTTTTGTCGTGGTTAACCTTGTTATTGTTACATTCTCTTGATGTTTCAAAGTTCATTTTAGATTTTTTATTTGTTGAAATGTAAGAGTTGGAATATTTCAGTAGTGGTTTGTCGTGGTTTACCATGTCACTGTTACATTCTCTTGATGTTTCAAAGTTCACTTTGGATCTTTTTCGTTGAAATGCAAGAGTTGGATTATTTCAGTAGTATTTTGTCGTGGTTTACCATGTTACTGTTACATTCTCTTGATGTTTCAAAGTTCATTTTGGATCCTTTTCGTTGAAATGCAAGAGTTTGATTATTTCAGTAGTGTTTTGTCGTGGTTAACCTTGTTATTGTTACATTCTCTTGATGTTTCAAAGTTCATTTTAGATTTTTTTTGTTGAAATGTGGGAGTTGGGATTTTTCAGTTGTGTTTTGTCGTGGTTTACCTTGTCACTGTTACATTCTCTTGATGTTTCAAAGTTCATTTTGGATCTTTTTCGTTGAAATGCAAGAGTTGGAATATTTCAGTAGTGTTTTCTAGTGGTTTACCATATCACTGTTAATTTCTCTTGACATTTCAAAGTTCATTTTGGATCTTTGTCGTTGAAATGCAATAGTTGAAATATTTCAGTAGTGTTTTGTTGTGGTTTACCATATCACTGTTACATTCTATTTATGTTTCAAAGTTCATTTTAAATCTTTTTTCGTTGAAATGCAAGAGTTGGATTATTTCAGTAGCGATTGTCGTGGTTTACCATGTCACTGTTGCATTCTCTTGATGTTTCAAAGTTCATTTTGGATCTTTTTCGTTGAAATGCAAGAGTTTGATTATTTCAGTAGTGTTTTGACGTGGTTTACCATGTCACTGTTACATTCTCTTGATGTTTCAAAGTTCATTTTAGATCTTTTTCATTGAAATGCAAGAGTTGGAATATTTCAGTAATGTTTTCTCGTGGTTTACCATGTCACTATTACATTCTCTTGACGTTTCAAAGTTCATTTTGTATTTTTTTTTTCGTTGAAATTAAAGAGTTGGAATATTTCAGCAGTGTTTTCTCATGGTTTACCTTGTCACTGTTACATTCTCTTGATGTTTCAAAGTTCATTTTGGATCTTTTTCGTTGAAATGAAAGAGTCGGAATATTTCAGTAGTGTTTTCTCGTGGTTTACCATGTCACTGTTACGTTCTCTTGACCTTTCAAAGTTCATTTTGAATTTTTTTTCGTTGAAATGTAAGAGTTGGAATATTTCACTAGTGTTTTCTCATGGTTTACCGTGTCACTGTTACATTCTCTTGATGTTTCAAAGTTCATTTTGGATCTTTTTCTTTGAAATGCAAGAGTTGGATTATTTCAGTAGTGTTTTCTCATGGTTTACCATGTCACTGTTACATTCTCTTGACGTTTCAAAGTTCATATTGAATTTTTTTTCGTTGAAATTTAAGAGTTAGAATATTTCAGTAGCGTTTTCTCATGGTTTATCTTGTCACTGTTACATTCTCTTGATGTTTCAAAGTTGATTTTTGATCGTTTTCGTTGAAATACAAGAGTTGGATTATTTCAGTAGTGTTTTGTCGTGGTTTACAATCTCACTGTTAAATTCTCTTGATCATTCAAAGTTAATTTTGGATCCTTTTCGTTGAAATGCAAGAGTTGGATTTTTTCAGTAGTGTTTTGTCGTGGCTTACCATGTCACTGTTACATTCTCTTGATGTTTCAAAGTTCATTTAGGATCCTTTTCGTTGAAATGCAAGAGTTTGATTATTTCAGTAGTGTTTTTTCGTGGTTTACCATTTTACTGTTACATTATCTTGATGTTTCAAAGTTCATTTAAAATTTTTTTTTGTTGAAATGTGGGAGTTGGGATTTTTTAGTTGTGTTTTGTCGTCGTTTACCTTGTCACTGTTACATTCTCTTGATGTTTCAAAGTTCATTTTAGATTTTTTTTTGTTGAAATGTAAGAGTTGGAATATTTCAGTAGTGTTTTCTGGTGGTTTAGCATGTCACTGTTACATTCTCTTTATGTTTCAAAGTTTATTTGGATTTTTTTCGTTGAATTGCAAGAGTTGGAATATTTCAGTAGTGTTTTGTCGTGGTTTACCTTGTCACTGTTACATTCTCTTGATGTTTAAAGGTTCATTTTAGATTTTTTTTCCCTTGAAATGTAAGAGTTGGAATATTTCAGCAGTGTTTTGTCGTGGCTTACCTTGTCCCTGTTACATTTTCTTGATGCTTTAAAGTTCATTTTAGATTTTTTTTCCCTTGAAATGTAAGAGTTGGAATAATTCACTAGTGTTTTGTCATGGCTTACCATGTCACTGTTACATTCACTTGATGTTTCAAACTTCATTTTGGATGTTTTTCGTTGAAATGTAAGAGTTGGAATATTTCAGTAGTGTTTCGTCGTGGATTACCATGTTACTGTTACATTCTCTTGATGTTTAAAAGTTCATTTTAGATTTTTTTTTGAAATGTAAGAGTTGGGATATTTCAGTTGTGTTTTGTCGTGGTTTACCTTGTCACTGTCAAATTCTCTTGATGTTTCAAAGTTCATTTTAGATTTTTTTTTTTTGAAAATGTAAGAGTTGGAATATTTCAGTAGTGTTTTGTCGTGGTTTACCATATCACTGTTACATTCTCTTGATGTTTCAAAGTTCATTTGGATTTTTTTTTCGTTGAAATGTAAGAGTTGGAATATTTCAGTAGTGTTTCTCGTGGTTTACCTTGTCACTGTTTCCTTCTCTTTATGTTTATAGGTTCATTTTAGATTTTTTTCCTCTTGAAATGTAAGAGTTGGAATATTTCAGCAGTGTTTTGTCGTGGCTTACCTTGTCACTGTTACATTTTCTTGATGCTTTAAAGTTCATTTTATATTTTTTCCCCCTTGAAATGTAAGAGTTGGAATATTTCACTAGTATTTTGTCATGGTTTACCATGTCACTGTTACATTCTCTTGATGTTTCAAACTTCATTTTGGATCTTTTTCGTTGAAATGTAAGAGTTGGAATATGTCAGTAGTGTTTTCTCGTGGTTTACCATGTCACTGTTACATTCTCTTGACGTTTCAAAGTTCATTTTGAATTTTTTTTCGTTGAAATGTAAGAGTTGGAATATTTCAGTAGTGTTTTCTCATGGTTTACCTTGTCACTGTTACATTCTCTTGATGTTTCAAAGTTCATTTTGGAATTTTTTCGTTGAAATGGAAGAGTTGGATTATATCAGTATTGTTTTCTCGAGGTTTAACATGTCACTCTTACATTCTCTTGACGTTTCAAAGTTCATTTTGGATCTTTTTTTCCTTGAAATTCAAGAGTTGGAATATTTCAGCAGTGTTTTGTCGTGGTTTACCTTGTCACTGTTACATTCTGAAGATGTTTCAAAGTTCATTTTGAATTTTTTTTTGTTGAAATTTTTTTGTTGTTGAAATGCAAGAGTTGGAATATTTCAGTAGTGTTTTGTCATGGTTTACCTTGTCACTGTTACATTCTCTTGATGCCTCAAAGTTCATTTTAGATTATTCCTATGTTGAAATGTAAGAGTTGGAATATTTCAGTAGTGTTTTGTCGTGATTTACCATGTTACTGTTACATTATCTTGATGTTTCAAAGTTCATTTTAAATTTTTTTTGTTGAAATGTAAGATTTTGAATATTTCAGTTGTGTTTTGTCGTGGTTTACCATGTGACACTTACATTCTCTTAATGTTTCAAAGTTCATTTTGGATTTTTTTTTGTTGATATGCAAGAGTTGGAATATTTCAGTAGTGTTTTTTCGTGTTTTACCATGTGACACTTACATTCTCTTAATGTTTCAAAGTTCATTTTGGATTTTTTTTTGTTGATATGTAAGATTGGGAATAATTCAGTAGTGTTTTATCATGGTTTACATTGTCACTGTTACATTCTCTTGATGTTTCAAAGTTCATTTGGGATTTTTTTGTTGTTGAAATTTAAGAGTTGGATTATTTCAGTAGTGTTTTGTCATGATTTACATTGTCACTGTTACATTCTCTTGATGTTTCAAAGTTCATTTTGAATTTTTTTTTGTTGAAATTTTTTTGTTGTTGAAATGTAAGAGTTGGAATATTTCATTAGTGTTTTGTCATGGTTTACCTTGTCACTGTTACATTCGCTTGATGTTTCAAAGTTCATTTTAGATTTTTTTTTTCGTTGAAATATAAGAGTTGGAATTGTCAATGTTACATTCTCCTGATGTTTCAAAGTTCTTTTGGATTTTTTTGTTGAAATGTAAGAGTTGGAATATTTCAGTAGTGTTTTGTCCTGTTTTACATTGTCACTGTTACATTCTCTTGATGTTTCAAAGTTAATTTCGATTTTTTTTTGTTGAAATGTAAGAGTTGAAATATTTCAGTATTGTTTGTCATGGTTTACTTTGTCACTGTTACCTTCGCTTTATGTTTCAAAGTTCATTTTGGACTTTCTTCATTGAAATGTGGAGAGATATCTAAAAAGTTGGGTTAATTTAGGTTCACTTACAGTGACGCACCACTCTAAGTGAACCAAATTAACTCAATTTCTTAGATATATCTCCACATTTCAACGAAGAAAGTCCAAAATGAACATTGAAACATCAAGAGAATGTAACAGTGACAAGGTAAACCATGACAAACACTACTGAAATATTCCAACTCTTACATTTCAACAAAAAAAATCTAAATTAACTTTGAAACATCAAAAGAATGATGAAACATCAAGAGAATGTTAGCATTGTCACTGTTACATTCTCTTGATGTTTCAAAGTTCATTTTGAATTTTTTTTGTTGAATTTTTTTTGCTGAAATGTAAGAGTTGGAATATTTCAGTAGTGTTTTGTCACGGTTTACCTTGTCACTGTTACATTCACTTGATGTTTCGAAGTTCATTTTAGATTTTTTTTTTCGTTGAAATATAAGAGTTGGAATTGTCAATGTTACATTCTCTTGATGTTTCAAAGTTCTTTTGGATTTTTTCCTTGAAATGTAAGAGTTAGCATATTTCAGTAGTGTTTTATCCTGGTTTACATTGTCACTGTTACATTATCTTGATGTTTCAAAGTTCATTTAAATTTTTTTTGTTGAAATGTAAGAGTTGAAATATTTCAATAGTGCTCGTCATGGTTTACCTTGTAACTGTTACCTTCTCTTGATGTTTCAAAGTTCATTTTGGACTTTCTTCGTAGATATCTGGAGATATATTTTAAAAAGTTGGGTTAATTTAGGTTCACTTAGAGTGACGCACCACTCTAAGTGAACCTAAATAAACCCAACTTTTTAGATATCTTTCTATATTTCAACGAAGAAAGTCCAAAATGAACTTTGAAACATCAAGAGAATTTAACAGTGACAAGGTAAACCATGACAAACACTACTGAAATATTCCAAGTCTTACATTTCAAAAAAAAAATCTAAATGAATTTTGAAACATCAAGAGAATGTAACAGTGACAAGGTAAACCACGACAAAACACTACTGAAATATTCCAACTCTTACATTTCAACGAAAAAATCTAAAAGAACTTTGAAACATCAAGAGAATGTAACATTGACAATTCCAACTTTTCCATTTCAACGTAAAAAAAATCCAAAATGAACTTTGAAACATCAAGAGAATGTAACAGTGAAAAGGTAAACCAGGACAAACACTACTGAAATATTTCAACTTACATTTCAATAAATGAAAAAAAAAATCTAAAATGAATTTTGAAACATCAAGCGAATGTAACAGTGACAAGGTAAACCGTGACAAAATACTACTGAAATATTCCAACTCTTACATTTCAGCAAAAAATTTCAAAAAAAAAAATTCAAAATGAACTTTGAAACATCAAGAGAATGTAAAAGAGACAATGTAAACCATGACAAAACACTACTGAAATAATCCAACTCTTACACTTCAAAAAAACAAAATCCAAAATGAAATTTGAAACATCAAGAGAATATAACACTGACAATGTAAAAAATGATAAAACACTACTGAAATATTCAAACTCTTGCATTTCAACAAAAAAGATCCAAAATGAACTTTGATACTTCAAGAGAATGTAACAGTGACATGGTAAACCACGAGAAAACATTACTGAAATATTCCAACTCTTGCATTTCAACGAAAAAGATCCAAATGAACTTTGAAACATCAAGTTAATGTAACAGCAATATGGTAAATCTTGACAAAACACTACTGAAATATTCCAACTCTTACATTTCAACGTATAAGAGCCAAAATGAACTTTGAAACATCAAGAGAATGTAACAGTGACATGGTAAACCATGAAAAAGCACTACTGAAATATTCCAACTCTTACATTTCAACAAAAAAAAACCTAAAATGAACTTTGAGGCATCAAGAGAATGTAAGAGTGACAAGGTAAACCACGAAAAACCACTACTGAAATATTCCAACTCTTACATTTCAACGTAAAAGATCCAAAATGAACTTTGAAACGTCAAGAGAATTTAACAGTGACATGATAAACAATGAGAAAACACTACTGAAATATTCCAACTATTACATTTCAAAAAAAAAAAAAATCTAAAATGAACTTTGAGGCATCAAGAGAATGTAACAGTGACATGGTAAACCACGAGAAAACACTACTTAAATATTCCAACTCTTGCATTTCAACGAAAAAGATCCAAATGAACTTTGAAAAATCAAGTTAATGTAACAGCAATATGGTAAATCACGACAAAACACTACTGAAATATTCCAACTCTTGCATTTCAACGAAAAGGATCCATAATGAACTTTGAAACATCTTCAGAATGTAACAGTGACAAGGTAAACCACGACAAAATACTGCTGAAATATTCCAACTCTTGCATTTCAAGGAAAAAAAGATCCAAAATGAACTTTGAAACGTCAAGAGAATGTAACAGTGACAAGGTAAACCATGACAAAACACTACTGAAATATTCCAACTCTTGCATTTCAACGAAAAAGATCCAAAATGAACTTTGAAACATCAAGAGAATGTAACAATGAAATGGTAAACCACGACAAAACACTGCTGAAATATTCCAACTCTTACATTTCAAGGCAAAAAATCTAAATGAATTTTGAAACATCAATAGAATGTAACAGTGACAATGCAAACCATGACTAAACACTACTGAAATATTCCATCTCTTACATTTCAACCAAAAAATCCAAAAGAACTTTGAAACATCAAGAGCATGTAACATTGACAATTCCAACTTTTACATTTCAACAAAAAAAAAAACCAAAATGAACTTTGAAACATCAAGAGAATGTAACAGTGACAAGGTAAACCAGGACAAACACTACTGAAGTATTTCAACTCTTACATTTCCATAAATGAAAAAAATATTCTTAAATGAACTTTGAAACATCAAGCGAATGTAACAGTGACAAGGTAAACAGTGACAAAACACTACTGAAATATTCCAACTCTTACATTTCAGCAAAAAAATTTCAACAAAAAAATATCAAAATGAACTTTGAAACATCAAGAGAATCTAACAGTGACAATGTAAACCATGACAAAACACTGCTTAAATAATCCAACTCTTACATTTCAACAAAAAAAAAATCCAAAATGAAATTTGAAACATCAAGAGAATGTAACAGTGACAATGTAAACCATGAAAAAACACTACTGAAATCTTCCAACTATTGCATTTCAACGAAAAAGATCCAAAATGCAACATTGTCAAGCTAAACCTCGACAAAATACTATTGAAATGTTCCAACTCTTGCAATTCAACGAAAAAAAAAATCCAAATGAACTTTGAAACATCAAGAGAATGTAACAGTGACATGGTAAACCACGACAAAACACTATTGAAATATTCCAACTCTTACATTTAAAAAAAAATCTAAAATAACGTTTGAAACATCAAGAGAATGTAACAGTGACAAGCTAAACCACGACAAAACACTAGTGATATATTCCATCTCTTACATTTGAACAAAAAAAAAAAAAATTAAAATGAACTTTGAAACATCAAGAGAATGTAACAGTAACACGGTAAACCACGACGAAACACTACTGAAATAATCCAACTCTTGCATTTCAACGAAAAAGATGCAAAATGAGCTTTCAAACATCAAGAGAATGTAACAGTGAAATGGTAAACCACAACAAACCCCTACTGAAATAATCCAACTCTTACATTTCAACGAATAAAAATACAAAATCAACTTTGAAACGTCAAGAGAATGTAACAGTGACACAGTATACCATGAGAAAACACTACTGAAATATTCCAACTATTACATTTCAAAAAAAAAAATCTAAAATGAACTTTGAGGCATCAAGAGAATGTGACAGTGACAAGGTAAACAATGACAAAAAACTACTTTAATATTCCAACTCTTGAATTTCAACGAAAAGGATCCAAAATGAACGTTGAAACATCTTCAGAATGTAACAGTGACAAGGTAAACCCCGACAAAACACTGCTGAAATATTCCAACTCTTGCATTTCAAGGAAAAAAAGATCCAAAATGAACTTTGAAACGTCAAGAGAATGTAAGAGTGACATGTTAAACCACGAGAAAACAAAACTGACATAATCCAACTCTTGAATTTCAACGAAAAAGATCCAAAATGAACTTTGAAACATCAAGAGAATGTAACAATGAAATGGTAAACCACGACAAAACACTGCTGAAATATTCCAATTCTTACATTTAAAGGAAAAAAAACAACCTAAAATGAACTTTGAAACATCAAGAGAATGTAACTGTGACAAGGTAAACCTCAACAAAACAATACTGAAATATTCCAACTCTTGCAATTCAACGAAAAAAAAATCCAAATGAACTTTGAAACATCAAGAGAATGTAACAGTGACATGGTAAACCACGACAAAACACTATTGAAATATTCCAACACTTACATTTCAAAAAAAAAAAAAATCTATAATGAACTTTGAAACATCAAGAGAATGTAACAGTGACAAGGTACACTACGAAAAAACACTACTGACATTTTCCAACTCTTGCATTTCAACGAAAAAGATCCAAAATGAACTTTGAAACATCAAGAAAATGTAACAGTGACATGGTAAACCACGACAAAACACTATTGAAATATTCCAACTCTTGCATTTCAACAACAACAACAAAAAAATCTAAAATTAACTTTGAAACATCAAGAGAATGTAACAGTAACATGGTAAACCACGACAAAATACTACTGAAATAATCCAAATCTTACATTTCAACGAAAAATATCCAAAATGAACTTTGAAACATCAAGAGAATGTAACAGTGACATGGTAAACCACGACAAACCACTACTGAAATAATCCAACTCTTACATTTCAACGAATAAAAATCCAAAATGAACTTTGAAACGTCAATAGAATGTAACAGTGACAAGGTAAACCAAGAGAAAACACTACTGAAACAATCAAAATCTTACAGTTCAATTAAAAAAATACAAAATAAACTTTGAAACATCCAGAGAATGTATAAATGACATAGTAAACCACGAAAAAACACTACTTAAATAATCCAACTCTTACATTTCAATGTAAAAAATCCAATATGTACTTTGACTTATCAAGAGAACGTAACAGTGACAAGGTAAACCATGAGAAAACACTACTGAAATATTCCAACTATTACATTTCAACAAAAAAAAATATAAAATGAACTTTGAGGCATCAAGAGAATGTAACAGTGACAAGGTAAACCATGACAAAACACTACTGAAATATTCCAACTCTTGCATTTCAACGAAAAGGATCCAAATTGAACTTTGAAACATCTTCAGAATGTAACAGTGATAAGGTAAACCACGACAAAACACTGCTGAAATATTCCAACTCTTGCATTTCAAGGAAAAAAAGATTCAAAATGAACTTTGAAACGTCAAGATAATGAAAGAGTGACATGCTAAACCACGAGAGAACACTACTGAAATAATCCAACTCTTGCATTTCAGCGAAAAAGATCCAAAATGAACTTTGAAACATCAAGAGAATGTAACAATGACAAGGCAAACCACGTAAATACACTACTGAAATATTCCAACTTTTACTTTCAACGAAAAAAAAAAATCCAAAATGAACTTTGAAACGTCAAGAAAATGTAACAATGACATGGTAAACCACGAGAAAACACTACTGAAATATTCCAACTCTCGTATTTTAACGAAAAAAAAAAAATCCAAAGTGAACTTTGAAACTTCAAGAGAATGTAACAGTGATATGGTAAACCACGACAAAACACTAGTGAAATATTGCAATACTTACATTTCAACGAAAAAGATCCAAAATGATGTTTGAAATATCAAGAGAATGTAACAGTGACATGGTAAACCATAACGAAACACCATTGAAATATTCCAACTCTTAAATTTCAAGGGAAAAAAAAAATCTAAAATGAACCTTGAAACATCAAGAGAATGTAACAGTGACAAGGTAAACCATGACAAAACACAAAAAATTGAACTCTTGCATTTCAATGAAAAAGATCAAAAATTAAGTTTGAGACATCATGAGAATGTAACAGTGACAAGGTAAACCACGAGAAAACACTACTGAAATATTCCAACTCATGCATTTCAAAGAATAAAAATCCAAAATGAACTTTGAAACGTCAAGAGAATGTAACAGTGACATGGTAAACCACGACAAAACACTATTGAAATATTCCAACTCTTACATTTCAACAAAAAAAAAAAAATCTAAAATGAACTTTGAAACATCAAGAGAATGTAACAGAGACAAGGTAAACCACGACAAAACACTACTGACATATTTTAACTCTTACATTTCAAAAAAAATAAAAAATTTTAAATGAACTTTGAAACATCAAGAGAATTTAACATTAACATGGTAAACCACGACAAAACACTACTGAATTAATCCAAATCTTACATTTCAACGAATAAAAATCCAAAATGAACTTTGAAACGTCAAAAGAATGTAACAGTGATATGGTAAACCACGAGAAAACACTACTGAAATATTCCAACTCTTGCATTTCAAAGAAAAAAAAATTCAAAATGAAGTTTGAAACGTCAAGAGAATGTAACAGTGACATGGTAAACCACGACAAACCCCTACTGAAATAATCCAACTCTTATATTTCAACGAATAAAAATCCAAAATGAACTTTTAAACGTCATGAGAATGTAACAGTGACATGGTAAACCACAAGAAAACACTACTGAAATATTCCAACTCTTGCATTTCAAAGACAGAAAAAATCCAAAATGAACTTTGAAACGTCAAGAGAATGTAACAGTGACCTGGTAAACCACGAAAAAACACTACTGAAATATTCCAACTCGTACATTTCAACGTAAAAGATCCAAAATGAACTTTGAAACATCAAGAGAATGTAACAGTGACAAGGTAAACCATTAGAAAACACTACTGAAATATTCCAACTATTACATTAAAAAAAAAAAAAATCTAAAATGAACTTTGAGGCATCAAGAGAATGTAACAGTGACAAGGTAAACCATGACAAAACACTACTGAAATATTCTAACTCTCGCATTTCAACGAAAAGGATCCAAAATGAACTTTGAAACATCTTCAGAATGTAACAGTGACAAGGTAAACCACGACAAAACACTGCTGCAATATTCCAACTCTTGCATTTTAAGGAAAAAAGATCCAAAATGAACTTTGAAACATCAAGAGAATGTAACAGTGACAAGGCAAACCACGACAAAACACTACTGAAATAATCCAACTCTTGCACTTCAACGAAAAAGATCCAAAATAAGCTTAGAAACATCTTCAGAATGTAACAGTTACATGGTGAACCACGAGAAAACACTACTGAAATATTCCAACTCTTGCATTTCAAGGAAAAAAAAGAACTTTGAAACATCAAGAAAATGTAACCGTGACAAGGTAAACCATGACGAGATGTAAAAAAAAAGTTGAACAAAAATACTATGTAAAAAAAAAAAAAATGGAGAGGGGGGCCCTTTGGGGGGCCCTGGGGTCCCGGGATTTGGGAGGGGGGCTTGTTTGGGGCCCGGGGGGAGTGGGGCCCTCTGGGGGGGTCCGGGGAGAGGGGGCCCTTTGGGGCCCGGGGGAGGGGGGCTAGTGTTTCTGACTCCTATGATTGGCCTAGAAAGAGACACATAATCCTGTCCCGTTAGCGGAGTCAATACGCTTGGAAACGACAAACGAATTGACCTAGAAAGAGACATGTGATCGTGTCCCGCTAGCGGATCGATAATTCAGCAATTGTTGATGTGAACTTATGTTGACATCCAAGAAATATCCAGCAATTGTTGTTGACATCCAAGAAACATCTAGCAACAGTGAGAAAAACCATGAAAAACATCCACAGTGAGAAAAACCATGAAAAAACATCCACAGTGAGAAAAACCATAAAAACATGCATAAATTATGCAAGTTCAGTAGTAATACCTGGCTTCTTACTATTAATAGAGATAAATAATATTTATACCTCCCAATTCCTAAGAAATAACCTCAAATCCTAAGAAGCGAAACATAATAACATTTATTCTCTTACACGCAAAAGGAACAAACAGTTTATATGACGTATGTATGTAAAGACGAAAATCTATTTGGGCTAGGCATAAGTAAAGTTCGGCAAAAAAAACATTCAAATCATTCAGCAATCAATTCAGTTATTTATTTCCCTCCAGATTGAGGAGTATATAAAATACATGAATTAAATTGCAAAAATAATTCATCAAATGAAACAAGCAACGACTTATAATAAGTTTAAAAATATAATTGGATAAAATAAGTAAAAAAAATTAAAATACCTAACATTATTAATATTCTGGAAAAAATAGAAAAGGTTATGTATAAAGAGAATATTTTCAGACCTATGATACGAATTATCTATCTCAACCATAGCTAATTCTAATGGCTCTCTAATTTAATTTAACCTTACCTAACCTGAATTAACCTTACTTTTACTATCATAGCTTGCATAATACTGAAAAAAGTAACTCGTAAAGCTTATTGAGTCCAAGCAGAGAAAAAGTAATTTCAGACATTCGCCGGTGTAAAGCTAGAGTAATAAAGTATTAGGGCAGATTTCTACTATTTCTTTTTTTTAACTTTACGCTAAAGTTTGACATTTTCTCACAACTCTATTTTATAAAACAATAAAAACTTTAGCGTAAAAAGCGAGGCGTTGAGGAGTAGACAGACCGTTTCAAATACGGAATAATTTCTGTTCGTTTTAAGTTTTAATGTCGCTCCTTACTTTCAGTTAAAAAAAACTTGTTTTTTTATTTAATTCAACCTAAATCGAAAGTAACAGTGCCTTTTTTAAGATCTGAAAGTGATTGCAGGGCAACCAGCCTCCTGCCGCACCAATTCCCCCCAAATAAATCCAATCGAAATCTTGATATAGCCATTTTATTCACAGTAATTCAAAGATTAAATAACCATGCCTCTGGGGTTGACAACCCTCCCCTGGTGCAAGGGAAGTTAGTTATGGAAGCTGCTCACTGTCAACATAAAAGGTTTTTTTTAAAAAAAAGGGTATTCTGAATCCTGGATTTCCCCAAAAGGCTTAGAACATTAAGAAAAAATTTAAAGAAAATCTTGAGAGGGATCCCAAACACAATTAAAACGCAATTTGTCCTTGCTGATTATAAATGCCTAAGAAACTGATGATGGTATTAGGTTGAAACTTTCAATGTATGTTGAGGGGAAATTTGAGGGGATTGGGGGGTAATTTATCCCCCTCCCCTCTTTTTTCATTTTTATGTGCCCCATGTCCTTAGAAATGGTCAATAAGAACAAGAACCATTTTGTCCGAACCCTTTTGCCCATGAACCACCCTAGTTATCTTATCCTCAGGCTGGGTTGAGGGACATCGAATTCCATCAATTGACTAATTTATGGTTTTAACTGAAGTTTAGAGCTTACTGAAGAAGTAATTCCTACATTAGAAATTTCAGAGGTAAATGCTGCTTAAACGTTATGTTCAACCCGAACAACCGAGTTAGGAGGATTCCGAGATTCTTGAAATTAATTAACAGATTTTGGTTTTCTGAGTCAAAGAATCCTAAATTGACCTATAAATGCTTTTAAGACGTGAATACTTCCAATTTTTTTGTAGTGTTTTCATCGTGAAATTGTTTTACCATTTTTAAGGTTAGATCGAGAAAAAAACAGCTACTAGTGATTTAGCTTATCTTTTTATCAGTGTACTATTCCAGAAGAGAGTTAAGTAGAATTCCCCTGTCACTTTCACAAAACTAGAATTTCTTAGATATCGTTTGTATCCGAGGTGAAAGATTTAAGATGCAAAGCAAGGAAGAGAAAAAAGAGCGAAGAGAATAGAAAGGAACATGTAAGTTCCGGGAAATTTCGTGTTTAACCAACAAAATTTCTATTATTGAAATACCATGTTTGAGGTATTCTGCCTATTTTGCAGAAAGACTGAAAATGTTCTAAAGTTAGGTAGCAAGACAATAATTATGTTAGTAAGTCTGAAAAGTCTGTTCAAAAACAATTTTCCAGTCTAGAAGCTATTTCTTCAACATTTTTATGAATGACACGCTCTTTAAAGAATAAGAATTTGGATTTGTAAAAAATTAAATTAAAGCGATGACAAATGAAATAAACTTTTGTATATGTATTAAGGATGCATGGCTCGTAAATTTTGTTTTCAAGGGTCAGTTCTTAATTTCGATAAAAATAAAAGTTCAAAATAGGGATAAAATCGTTTTTAATAGACAGTGTATAATAAATTTCAGAAAAAATACCAAAAAATTTCACAATAAATTTCATTTTTAAATATACTTGACAAAATATCAAGTCCTACTAAGTGCTTTCCTAGTTACAGATTTATGCTCTTTCCGGAATTGAAATTTCAGTTTTTTCTTCTGGTGGTGCATTTTGTTTTTCTAAAATTTTCCGTTCTATTTTAAATGTGTTCTGATATTTTATACCCTTTGAGCAACTCTACATCTTATTTGCCAAGTTTGAGCATGTATCAATATTTTTTTGAAACATCAGCTAGTGGCAACAAACTGTAAATTTGGAAAGACCCGGGCAAGCACTAATTGAATATCTTAAATATAGACTTTTGATAGAATTGACATTTCATATCCATTCAAATATGTAAAGTTCATTAAGTTTAATGGCACCTATCAAAAGCTACAAGCCTGTAGAAAGTTGCCTGATTTTTTTTTCAAGGGAGAAAATAGTTCCAAAAAGCAAATAATCTGAACGAAAATTTTACTATTGATTTCAACATATCAGAAACCGTGCTGTAGAGGTTTCAAGGTCCTATCTGCAGAAACGTAGAAGTTTGCTTTGTTCAAACAGTTCGTGGTAACGAACTCTAGCTAAGGAGCGACGACACTCAATAGTTACAAAAAAAAAGAAACAGAGAAAAAAACAGAATTTTGATATTAAATGGTACATCAAAAGAACTGGCTGATTATAGTGATTTCAAATATATAAGATTCATTAATTTTAGCGTTACCCATCAAACGCTACGATCCAGAGAAAATTTGTCGGAATTATTAAAAAGGAAGGAAATGCACCCCTTAAAACTGGAGAAAAATCACACCATCAGATCAGCATATCAGGGAATACCAATATAGAAGTTTTAAGCTGTGGAATTTTGATTTTTTTGCCAGAAGACAGATCAGGCTACGGATACGTGTTTGTTTGTTTGTTGTTGCTTTTTTGTTAGTTTTTCCCAGGGATGATCGTATTAATCTTAGCCGTTTTTTAGATATTGTAGCTGAACTCCATAACAACTGGGATATACGAGGGGGGTATAGAACAGAGGGAGGGAATATGGAGCGGGTTGTCCGGGGAGATTTTTCCTGTAGGGGTATTTCCTATGGGGAGTATCCGGGGTTAAAAGTTTTCTATGGGTAAATTTTAAGGGTTTTTTTTTAGGGGGAGGGGGAAATTGCCAGGGGCAAATTTGGGAACTGTAATCTATAAATAAATTTTAAAAGCCAACCTAAATTACTTCTCAATAGCAAATTTACTAATCCAGTACCCGTTAAATTACCATCTTCTACTTGGCAATAAGATATCGGCTTTGGCGCGCTAAACACAACACACAAATAAACAAATTCCTTTTTAACCTCTAAAACAGTTCCTCCAAAATTGAATTTAACCTCAGATTTAACATTAACTATGCTTCTAAACACTAATTCTACGAACGTTCTAGTATTTAACACTAAATCGTTCTTTTCTAAATTAAGTCAAAAAACTTTTTCCACAAAATAAGTTTTTCAAAGAAAAGTAAAGAACTCCATTAAAAAAAAAATGAGCAAACATAAAATCACATAATCTACCAAGCGTGATACTACGACAAATCAGCATCGATATATAAATGAAACCCAAAACGAACAGAAATTACAATAAATAACCGAGTCAAACTCAAAACGAGCAGAAATTAACGAAAGTTAAAACCCCTATGCCTTCCCAAGGCCAGAACAAAATTTGTACTGGTGTAAGAGTTGGGCGTCAGTTAATTACTCTCCACTCACTTTCGACTATTGAAAAGGGCAATTTCAATTTCCAATCCAATGAGCCCTTTTTGAAATTTCTACAACAACTTTCCATATAAAATTTATATGCCCCCGGGCCATAACTTACAACCCTTGCACTGAGGGCTCTGAGGGGGTTATCATCCTAAAAGTCTTAATTTTAAGAATTGTCAACTACGTTGAACAAAATGGATATCTCAAAATTTTGATTGGATGTGTTTGGGAAAATGGTGGGCGTGAGAGGGGCACTAGTCACTCTCGAATCACTTTCAACTATTAAAAAAGGCACCAGCCTTTTCAATTTCCAATTGAATGAGCCCTTTTGAAGTTTCTACGACAACACTTTCAATAAAACATTATATGCCCCTAGGGCATAACTTACAACCCTAGCCCGGAGGACTGTGGGGAGGGGGGCGAGGTTGTCATCCTTAAAGACCTAATTTCCAAACTTTTCAACTACGTTAAATAAAATGGCTATCTAAAAATTTTGATTGGATGTGTTTGGGGAAAAGATTAGCGTGAGAGGGGGGTTAGTTGCCCTCAAATCACTTTCGACTATTAAAAAGTGCACTAGTCCTTTGCATATCCAATCGAAAGAGCTCTATTTCAAGTTTCTACGACAAAGATTTCAATAAAAACCTTATATGCCCCAGGGCATAACTTGCAACCCTTGCCCTGAGGGCTGTGAGGGGATTAACATCCTCAAAAACATAATTTCCGGACCTTTCAACTACGTTGAACAAAATGATTATATCTAAATTTTGATTGGTTGTGTTTGGGGAAATGGTGGGCGTGAGAGGGGGGTTATTTACCCTCATATCACTTTGGACTATTAAAAAGGGCACTAGCCATTTCAATTTCCAACCGAATGAGCCGTTTTTGAAGTTTCTACGACAACGCGTTCTATAAAAAACCTTATATGTCCCCTGGTTATAATTTACAACCCTTGCCCTGAGGTCTGTGGGGGGGGGGGGGGTCCATCCTCAAAGACCTTATTTCAAGAACTTAAAACTATGTTGTATAAAATGGCTATCTAAAATTAAGTAAGTAAGTAATAAGGGTTTTTATTTAAATAAAACAAATGAATAAATCAACCACCAGAAGCAAACTTGTTTAGGCTATACACCCTTAAAAAAAACCTGATACATACAATGCTATCAACAACGTAAAAAAATAAATAAAAAAAAAAAACACGGCACAACCTCTTCCAACTTAGTGCAACTCCTAAAATAAAAAAACAAACTATAACTAATTAACACTTTTCTCTCACTACCACCCTCACACAACCACAATAAAAAAATAACCAAAATACAACTGAGAGACCACTCAATAGAAAATCGCTAAGAAATATTATACTCGCTAAAACACAGAGATTTTAACCTACTCCTAAAACTAGCAATATTTTCTTCAACTAATAATTCATTTGGTAATATATTATAAAACCCTGGTCCCACATGACGGATACAGAAGAATGATCTTCGAGTTGAAGCCTGAGGTCGTCTTATCTGGGATGCTGTTCTGGTTGAATATTCATGGGCATTAAATCCAGCCACGAACATTTGACCGAAATATTGTGGGCAATAATCCATGCTCATATTTAAACAAAAACAAAGCTGAATAAAATTCAGAAACTCCGTGTAAAGGCAGAATATGTCGTTCAACATATCTCCTTCTCACTGATGTACCATTTTTATTACCACAAAGAACTCTAATAGCTGAGTTCTGCATCGCACGAAGCGGAAATAGATGTGTCGGGAAAGTACTCGACCAAACGACATTACAGTCAAAAGGTATCGGTGAACAGTAGAAAAATACAAAGACCTTATTACATCACAGGGGAAAAATTCTTCAGCTTTCTCATAATCCCAACATTCCTTGCAATCATACTACTTAACAACTCTATATGGGGCTTATAACTTAAACATTTATCTATCAGGACACCAAGGTACTTGACAGTCTTTAGTCGCTGGATTGAAGTATCAACAAGTCTAAGCTCATTAATCCATGGATAGTA
Organism: Artemia sp. Qi Xiang Cuo; assembly: GCF_049724085.1. NCBI lineage: Eukaryota > Metazoa > Arthropoda > Branchiopoda > Anostraca > Artemiidae > Artemia > Artemia sp. Qi Xiang Cuo. The sequence continues at coordinate 60,055,381 of NC_142800.1, forward strand.
ATTGGGGTTTCTTCCGTAAACTAGAAACTGTGATTTATTGTTATTTAACCTCAGTTTGTTAGCTCTAGTCCATTTCCCAATTTGGTTCATACCCGTAATAAGGTTCTCCATGAGTTGCAGTTCCGTCTTCGCTACCACTGTAAAATGTGCATCATCCGCAAATAGCGCAATGATTAACTTTATGGTTTCGCTAACGGGAAAATTCAGGTCAAACGACACACCCTCCACAGATCCGCACAAGTCATTAATGAAGATTAAAAACAGTGTTGGCCTGAGCACAGACCCTTGTGGCCCACCATATTCAACTTTCTTTGTACCCGATACGGCACCTCCAACACTCACATACAAAGAACGATTATGAAGGAAAGACCTTAAAAGACCTAAGAACGCACCACGAAATCCACAATTGTACAGTTTTGCAAGCAGAATACCATCATCAACCGAATCAAAGGCCTTCGCAATATCGAAGAAAACTGAAACCGCTTTCCAACCAGCATTCAGGGCATCATTTACGATCGTCACCAAAAACAGAACGGCCTGTTCCGTCGACATTCCTCTTCGGAATCCAAACTGGGTTGGACTTAGAAGTCTCCGCGATTCTAGAAACTCAACCATTCTAGCATTTATCATCTTTCCAAACACTCTACTTAACACTGGGAGAAGAGATATAGGTCTATAATAATGGAAAGAATTCTTATAACCACCTTTAAATAATGTAATAACTTTAGCCGACTTAAAGCAATCAGGAAAAATACCACATTTCATACACTGATCAAATAGGTACACCAAATACTCTGATACAGCTGGAAATACATGCTTCAAAACTTTCAGGGAAAAATAATCGCTACCTGCGGCTTTATTCTTCATGCTCCAAACTGTCTTTAGGAGCTCCTCAACATTAATCGGACGCAAAAGAGCAGAAAAATCACTAGCCACAGGTAAAAACTGAACAAAAGACTCTTCTACAGAGGAGGAGGATCCTGTACCTGTCATATTTTTTTCCAATATTTGTAAAGTGGTCGCACATCTGATCAGCTGCTTCCTGCGGCGATGAGGTACAAACTGGGGTAACAGAACTCTGGGTTGGGCGGATTACCGAGTTGATTGTTTTCCAGGTCTTCGCAGGATTTCCTTCCGACTTTTTAAATTCTTCTCTGAAATATTCTATTTTAGCTTTTCGAAGCAGCTTATTCAATTCGTTATTATATTTTTTGTACCTCTCTTCGGCATAGGGTGATGTATTAGAATACTTAAATAACCACCTCCTTTTCATTATCGCAGCCATCAGTACTTAAGAAGTCCAAGGTTTAACTGGTGTCTCGGTTTGAACTGACTGCCTTGACATTTTACAATATTTCATTCACTTTACCATACCATAAACAAAACTTCATATTTACATCAAGTTCACTATCTTCAAGAAACAATTCTTCAAGAAACAATTTCAATATTTCATTCACTTTACCATACCATAAACAAACTTCATATTTACCTCAAGTTCACTATCTTCAAGAAACTGAAACTTACATTTTTCTAATTCATTTTCAAACCGAACCAAAACATCTCCATCAATTCTCAATCGATCATTATTTTTTTTTTGAATTCTTACTCTTCGGTGTGCAAAAAGTATTCACACACAACAGAACACCAAAGCGATCAGAAACATCATTAATCACAACCGAAACTGATACACACTTAATATCACAAAACATATTATCAAGAAGGTACTCAGAATTAGCAGTTACCCGAGTACAAATATTCACCACAGGAAACACACCATAACAAGACATCACATTCGAGAATTCATGAATCTTAGGATTAGCACTCACTGTATTTAGGTCTAGATTTAAATCACCACACACGAACAAAGGTTTATTATCATCAGCAAGCTCATCCAATTGCTTTTCTAGGAGCTCCAAGAATTCCTCAGTAGAGCCTGACGGCAGTCGGTGCACTACAACCACAAAAATTTCTGTCCCGATTTAGCCTACATAATTCTAATACCACACTTTCAAATACCATTTCCTTATTTACAGGCTTTTCATTCCTCACCTTAATACCGAGACCATTCCTAACATAAACTGCCAGTCCCATGTTGCCTTTTCTCTGTATTCTGAACATGAAGTCGATACTCACCTATATCTAATATATTTGTCGTATGATCTCTCAACCACGTTTCTATCAGAGCAATCACATCTAATTTCGAAAACAGACACAATTCCTTTAAATAATCCAATGAGCTATCTAGACCTTGACAATTCCAAGATAACAAATTCAGTCCACTGGGTCCTGACAACACATTATTAATTTCAATAGGGCATTTATAATATGCTTTAGGGGGTACCTCACAAAAATCCTGATCTAGATCTCTATGGAGAAGACCACCTTGTAAATCCTGAAAATTTAGCGAATCTCTCTCAAGTGATCTCAATCTTTCCAAATCAACAACTAGAATAATAACCATTCATCGGAGGGGTAGCGAGAGGACGACAAAACAAAACTACTACTTTACCAATTACTTTTCCAGGTTCACACCAAATCGAAGACAGGCCGGCCGTAAAAAGAAAATATACCTGAAAAAAGAAAAAAGAAGAAAGATTAAAAAAAATAAATAACACAAAATGGAACAGAAAATAAAAACAAACAGAAAAACAAATTAACACACAACTAGCAAAAGGAAATTCCGCCACAATAATAAGCACATACATTCAACGACATAGAAGACTACCACCTACTCATATTTTTTCTAAACAACCGAACATAAACAAGACCAAAAAAAACATAAAAAACAACTATCAAATCAATCATTCCTTAGGAGCCGCAGAGGGGGGAAGTCCATACGCTAATTCATCAGTCCACTCATCGCAAGTAAACTTCACTTTTCGACCACCCGGTCGTTCGAACTGGAGATACGGCGGCACTGTATTTGATACCCATGACGTAATACCGATCGAACTAAGAGGCGATTTCTTTTCATACAGTCTTTTCCTCGCCTCTCTCACAGAAAGTGGGGCATCATCGCTCATATAAATATTTTGCTGGTTTCGTATCATTTTTCCCTTAAGCTTTTTTCCATTCTTGAGTATTTCGATCTTATTCTCACGGTTGCTTACATTAACCTTGAAATATTTCTTGTCCTTTTTGATCTCAATAACCGAAAACTGTGGTATCACTGGTAAAGCCAACCCGTCTGTACATATCTCAGTAAACATTCGTTTAGCCTGAACCTCGTCTTCACAAACTGCGTTCCATACTACCACATTATTTTCCGTCAGCTGATACTCTGTAGCCATAATCCTACCAGGAATACACAAAGTCTTTTCTTTGTAGTACTTCACTTCCGTTTGCAGGTTAACAACTTGAGTTTTCAGCATAGAAACTTCATTTCCCACAGTAGTCATACGTGAACTCGACCCTGAAAATTCAGACCGTAAAGCCATTTGCTCCGATTCTATTGCTTGTATTTTATTTTCTAGTGTAGTAAATTGCTGATCGATCCAATGGACTGAGTTACGAGTATCTCGCAAAATTTCCATCATCTTCGCAAAATCCTCTGACAAGGTTTGTAATGATGCCGGAGTTTTCGCCGACTCCCGAGTAATTTCAGACGTATTGGGGTGCTTGTCGTTATATTCTCACTTAATAAATCCTCATCCTGACGACTCCCCTTATTCTTTTTCCTAACCATTTTGATGTTGGAATAAACAAAACAGTCTAACCGAAAAAAGCTTCTAGTCAAAGTTTTGATTAGATGTGTTGGGGAAAAGGTGGGAGATTCCAAAGATTTCAATAAAAAACCTTATATGCCCTCAGGGCATAAATTATAACCCTTTCCCTGATGACTGTGGGGAGAGGTTCCTGCTCAAAGGTATAATTTCCTGAATTTTGAACTGCGTAGAACAAAATGGCTATCTCAAAACCTTTATTGGATGTGTCTGGGAAATGGTGGGGGTGGAAGGGGTGTCAGTTGCTTCCCAATCACTTTCAACTATTAAAAAGGGCACTAGCCATTTCAATTTCCAATCGAATGAGAACTTTTTGGAGTTTCTACGACAACACGTTCTATAAAAACCTTTTATGCCCCCTGGGCATAATTTATAACCCTTGCCATGAACGCTGGGGGGGGGGGGGGGGTTATCATCCTCAAAGACCTAATTTCCAGAACTTAATACTACGTTCAATAAAATGGCAAAATCTCAAAGTTTTCATTAGATTTGTTTGGGGAAAAGTTGGGCGTGAGAGGCGGGTTAGTTGCCCTCTAATCACTTTCGACTATTAAAAAGAGCACTAGCCCTTTGAATTTCCAATCGAATGAGACTTTTTTGAAGTTTCTACGACAACGCCTTCTATAAAAAAAAAACTTATATGCCCCCAGGGCATAACTTAAAACCCTTGCCAAAAGGGCTGTGGGGGACTGTCCTCCTAAAAAACATAATTTCTATCTGGAAATCAACTACGCTGAACAAAATGGCTATCTCAAAATTGTGATCGGATGTGTTTCGTGAAATGGTGGGCGTGGAAGGGGTGTTATTCGCCTTCCAATCACTTTCGGCTATTAAAAAGGGCACAAGCCACTCCGATTTCCAATTGAACGAGCCCATTTCAAAGTTTCTACGACAACTTCTTCGATACGAAGTGCCCTGCTCTAAAGGAAAAAATTAATAAGTAATACATTGGGCGAATATTGTTCTTATATGCCCCCAGGGCATAAGTCGAAACCATTGCCCTGAGAGTTGTGGGGTAGAATGCTCCTCAAAAACATATTTTCTGGCTGGAAATCAACTACGCTGAAAAAAATGGCTATCTCAAAATTTTGTTTGGGTGTGTTTGGGGGACTGATGGGCGTGGGGGGGGGGGCTAGTTGCCCTCCAATCACTTTCGACTATTAAAAAGGGCACTAGCCACTGCAATTTCCAATCGAATGAGTCCTTTTCAAAGTTTTTACGACAACTCCTTCGATACGAAGTGCCCTGGTATGAAAAAAAATAATAAGTTGTGCCAACATCGTTCTTTACTTAGGCAGCGCGACCGCGTTGCCTGTGATTTATGCAACAACTTTCTATATAAACCTTATATGCCCCCAGAGCAAAAGTTACAACCCTTGCACAGAGGACTCTGAGGGGGTTATCATCCTAAAAGACCTAATTTCCATAACTTTCAACTACGTTGAATAAAATGGATATCTCAAAACTTTGATTAAATGTGTTTGGAAAAATGGTGGGCGTGAGAGGAGCGTTAGTCGCTATCCAATCACTTCCAACAATTAAAAAAGGCCCTAGCCCTTTCAATTTCCAATTGAATGAGCCCTTTTGAAGTTTCTACGACAACACTTTCAATAAAAATTTATATACCCCAGGGCATAACTTGCACTGAGGGCTCTGAGGGGAATATCATCATAAAAGACCTAATTTCCAGAACTTTCAACGACGTAGAATAACATAGATATCTAAAAAATTCTATTGGATGTTTTTGGGAAAATGGTGGGCGTGAGAGGGGCGTTAGTCGCCGTCCAATCACTTTCAACTATTAAAAAAGGCAATAGCCCTTTCAATTACCAATTGAATGAGCCCTTTTGAAGTTTCTATGACAACGCTTTCAATAAGAACGTCATATGCCCCCAGAGAACAACTTACAACGCTTGCCTCGAGGGCTGAGGGGAGGGGTTGTCATCCTTAAAGACCCAATTTCCAAAACTTTCAACTACTTTGAACAAAATGGTTATCTAAAAATTTTGATTGAATGTGTTTGGGGAAAAGGTGGGCATGAGAGGGGGGTTAGTTGCCCTAAAACCACTTTCGACTATTACAAAGGGTTATAGCCCTTTGAATTTCAAATCGATTGATCCCTTTTTCAAGTTTAACCCTTTTCACTTTTTCAAGGCTATCTCAAAATTTTGATTGGATGTGTTTCGGGAAATGGTGGATGTGGAAGAGATGTTAGTTGCCTTCCAATAGCTTTCGACTATTAAAAACGGCACAAGCCACTCCAATTTCCAATTGAATGAGCCCTTTTCGAAGTTTCTACGACAACTTCTTCGATACGAAGTGCTCTGCTCTAAAGGAAAAAATAATAAATAATACATTGTGCCAACATTGTTCTTATATGCCCCCAGGGCATAACTTAAAACCCTTGCCCCGAGGGTTGTGGGGGAGTCTCCTCCGCAAAAACATATTTTCAACCTGGAAATCAACTACGCTGAACAAAATGGCTATCTCAAAATTTTGACTGGATGTGTTTGGAGGAATGATGGGCTTGGGGGGGGGGGCTAGTTGCCCTTCAATCACTGTCGACTATTAAAAAGGGCACTAGCCAATCCAATTTCCAATCGAATGAGCCCTTTTCGCAGTTTCTACGACAACTCCTTCGATAAGAAGTGCCCGGGTGTGGAGAAAAAAAATAAATACATAGTTCCAACATTGTTCTTCACTTAGGCAGCGCTATTGCACTGCCTATGAAAGGTTTTAATCAGGCTTAGTGTAGAAAAGAATATCATAGGCAGCGCAATCATAATGCCTAAATAAAGAACGATGTTGACACAATGTGTTATTTATTAATTTTACTTTAGACCAGGGCACTTCGTATCGTAGGAATTGTCGTAGAAACTTTGAAAAGGGCTCATTCGATTGGAAATTGGAGTGGCTTGTGCCCTTTTTAAGAGTCAAAAGTGATTGGAAGGCAACTAACATCCCTTCCACACCCACCATTTCCTCAAACCACATCCAATCAAAATTTTGAGATAGCCATTTTTTTCAGCATAGTTGATTTCCAGATAGAAATTATGTTTTTGAGGAGGACACTCCCCCCAGGGCAAGGGTTATAAGTTTTACCCTGGGGGCATGTAAGATTTTTATAGAAAGCGTTGTCGTAGAAACTCCAAAAAAGGCTCATTTTATTGGAAATTCAAAGGGCTAGTGCTTTTTTTGATAGTCGAAAGTGATTGGAGGGCAACTAACCCCCCTCTCACGCCCACCTTTTACCCGAACATATCTAACAATCAAAATTTTGAGATATCTATTTTGTTCAACGTAGTTGAAAGTTTTGGAAATTAGGTCTTTAAGGATGGCAAAGCAACCCTCTCCCCCCACACCCCTCAGGGCAAGGGTTGTAAGTTATCCCCTGGGCACATATAAGGTTCTTATAGAAAGTGTTGTCGTAGAAACTTCAAAAATGCCTCATTTGATTGTAAATTGAAATGGTTAGTGCCCTTTTTAATAGTCGAAAGTGATTGCAAGGTGACTAACACCCCTTCCACGCTCACAATTTATCCAAACACGTCCAATGAAAATTTTGAGATAGCCATTTTGTTCAAAATAGTTGAAAGGTCCGGAAATTATATCTTTGGGGATGACACTCCCCCAACAACCCTCATGGTAAGGGTTGTAAATTATGCCCTGGGGGTAGATAAGGTTTTTATTAAATCTTTGTCGTAGAAACTTGACAAAGGGCTCATTCGATTGGAAATTCAAAGGGCTAGTGCCCTTTTTAATAGTCGAAAGTGATTTGAGGGAAACTAACCCCCCTCACGTGTCCACTTTTTCCCCAAACACATCCAATCAAAATTTTTAGATAGCCATTTTGTTCAATGTAGTTAAAGTTTCAGAAATTAGGTTTTATAGGATGATAACCCCCCTCAGAGCCGTCTGTGCAAGGGTTGTAAGGAATGCCCTGGGGGCATATAAGGTTTTTATATATAGTGATGTTGTGGAAACTTTAAAAAGGGCTGATTCGATTGGAAATTAGAAAGGTTTGCGCCCTTATTAATAGTCAAAAGTGATTGGAGGATATCTGGAGGATATCGACTTTTTAATAGTCGAAAGTGATTGGAGGATAACTAACACCCCTCTCACATCCACCATTTCCCCAAATACATCCGATCAAAATTTTGAGATAGCTATTTTGTTTGACGTAGTCAAAAAGTTCGAAACTTATGTTTTTGAGGATGACACTCGCCCCACAGCCCTCAGGGCAAGGGCTGTAAGTCATGCACTGGGGGCATATAGTTGTTTTTTTTTATAGAAAGCGTTGTCGTAGAAAATTCAAAACGGAATCATTCGATTGGAAATTGAAACGGCTAGTGCCGTTTTTAATAGTCGAAAGTGATACGAGGGTAAGTAACCCCCCTCTCACGCCCACCATTTCCCCAAACACAACCAATCAAAATTTAGATATAATAATTTTGTTCAACGTAGTTGAAAGGTCCCAAAATTATGTTTTTGAAGATGATAATCCCCTCACAGCCCTCAGGGCAAGGGTTGGAAGTTATGCCCTGGGGCATATAAGGTTCTTATAGAAAGCATTGTCTTAGAAACTTTAATAAAGGCTTATTCGATTGGAAATGGCCTTTTTTAATAGTTGAAAGTGATTGGAGAGCAACTAACGCCCCTCTTACGCCCACCATTCCCCCAAACACATTCAATCAAAATTTATCCAATACAAATGAATGTGTATTGCCAGTTAAATATGCATATACTGATATCTAGTTATCAAAATGTTAATATTATTTGATTTATTAAAGTTATAAAAGTTAAACATTTACATTTTTTGAGTAAAATGCAAATTATGTTCTGGCCTTGGGAAGGCATAGGGGTTTTGAGCCCTACTCATGTTAATTTTTGTTCGTTTTGAGTTTGGCTCGGTTATTTATTGTAATTTCTGTTCGTTTTGGGTTTCATTTATTTATCGATGCTGATTTGTGGTAGTTTCACGCTTGGTAGATTATTTGATTTTATTTTTGCTCATTTTTTGTTTAATGGAGTTCTTTACTTTTCTTTGAAAATCTTATTTTGTCGAAATTTTTTTTTTTTATTTAATCTCATTAAAAGTCTTTGTGATAGGCAGAGTGATAAAGATTTGTACCATTTTCGAAATTTCGGAATGCGCTATTGAAATCGTCTTCAGACATTCGTAGAGTTCAAAGAGATCTTTTGGCTTATTGGCTAAAGAACCGATATATCTTCTCTCAAGATTCAATTGAAAGCAGGGTTGCGATGAAAGCAGGTTTGTATCACTGTAAGCTTCTTTGTTATGTGCTGCTACAATATCTAGTCGGCTAGTATCGACAAAGTACATCGAATCAACATCTAACGCAGAGATTGGCTCTAACAGTGGAAGAACATTCATGACGTGGCTTTCAAACTCAGAGCCTAATCTATCTACCAAAAGAAAATAATCCCTTCTGAAAGCATGTTTGGTTGATTTTTTCACTTTAGAAAAATCGCCTTTTCCCAAAATCAACATGGTTACAAATGAATGATGGTTTACACGAAGAATTAGAATTCTGAAAATTTAGCAAAAAGTTTTCAGTAAGGCCTCACTAACAAGAAAATTATTTTGCTTTATCGAAGATTCAATTAAAAGCTTAGTCAGTTCAAATGTCCATAATCTTATCTCGCGTAGCTGCAATAAGACCAGTAGCTCTAGACAAAACTAGGTATACCTCTTGCAGCTGTTCAGACAGAGAGTTCGTGGCAGATAATATTTTTCCGCTAGATGGAGTGTAAAGGTTAATTCAAATGCCCAAAGTCTGGTTAGTAGTCCAGAGGCCTGAGCTGCTGATTTCCTGTCACTAGATGTTTCGGTAATTGATAAAAACAGCCAAAATACAGTCGTATTTATTCAGTACTTAGTTCACCGATCTACAAGATAAGTATACTTATCGTGTGGTAGATAATTTCTCCAGTTGAAGAAAAGATATGCTAGCGACTTTCTGAACATTAACAAACAGTTGGTAAAGTGTATTCAGGGTTGCCACCTGTTGCACGAAAGTACTATTTTAGTACCATTTAATAATGCACCATTTCATGTGCAGCAATGTAGCACGTGCCACATTAAATGTAGCACTTTTTCTATTGTATGACCAAATTGAAAATAAAGACACTTAAAATTCAATTACACGACGTGTCTCACATCAAACAATATGTCAGAGTATTTCTTATGCATGACAATAATTTAAATACATTTAATTACGGGATGTACCTGTGCGCTTACATTTTCCTGTTCAGCACTGCGATTAGTTTAATTTTTTATGGATATATTTTCATCCCTCTACATTAACTAAGATTAAAAAATCGACCTGAAAACTAACCCTAAGTACGCTTGAACGGAGAATGCGCGTATCGCAGCGTAAGCTGCAACACGCGGAAAAAATCTTGACTATAGCACCAAAAATCGTTGTGTAGCACGCAAAATTGGGCAATTGTAGCACTTTAGTAACTGATCGCAATGACAACCCTGCGTGTATTGCTATTTGAAATATAACAGTCCAGCCCTTGAAGAATGAAGATGCTATTCGTTTCAAGTTCTGAATCGAATCACTCAACACTAGGTTGGGTTTATGAGCATGGCACTGAATGTAAATTGCATGCGGTGAAACCGGCTCTTTTCACATTAAACCTTTAAACTACAAATTCTAACTGGACCCGTGATAATACAAGTGAAATTGGCTGTTTGGCTATTATCTGCATAAAACTGACACAGGGTATCGTTTAGTAAAAGATGTTGTTAGTATTGACATAAATTTAATTCATAATATAAATTTATACATCTTTACTGTAATACATATGAAACCTAAAAAGAGCTTTCCAAAAAATCCAGCGACAATGATATCGTTTCATCTTGCAAACAAGCATCCAGGAATTCCTCTAGGGTGACCACTCCATCCCCGTTACTGTCTAGTTTCTAGAATGAAAGATATTCTTGTTTAGTTTTCGTTACAACTGGAGGAGATAGTCTTCTAAGACACGGCAAAGATTAAAAAGGCAGCTTTTTGACAAAAGTCAATATTATCTTATCAGATACAATACCAAACAAATATCGTTAGAAATTCTGTGGAATTGTACCTTTTTTTGTAAATTTCTTCACCTGTGACAGCCAAATAAAATGGAAGAAAAAAGAAAAAACACCAGTTGAAACATGCGAAAGTGGAGATCACGAGAACTTTTATTATTATTAATAAGCTACATTTTTTAGTGACACACGGCAGGACCCATGGTTTCCAAATGACTAAAATAATACATGCTATCTTACCAGGAATAGAAGACACAACTGACTGCTTTAGTAGTCTTCCCCGCTTTCTTTAGCACATACCTGATACAAAAACAATATTTGCTGATTTGACCCCCCCCCCCCACCAAATGTGATAGAGTCCTGCATCTGAGGAAAACTCCGGCTAATCGAATGTTCATTCGGAAAGGTTTATTTGTTGCAACTCTTTTTTTGCATTACACATTTTGTTTGCATTTTGAAAAATCTTTAAAAGTACAGGAACACAAAAAACAACCTTTTTCAAATGAAAGTAAAGACCAATATTAAAACATAAAATGAACGCAAATTATCCTATATTTGAGAGGGGTTGCCACCTCCTTAGTAACCCACTCTTTACGGTAAAATGTTATGGTAGTTTAAAACACTTCTTATAGAAACTGCACATCCCTTGTCGTTCTTAGAGAGTTGGGACAAAAGTTCAGTTTTATTGTAAGAAGTGCAGGGTTAAGGAGGGAGTAGCACTCACACACAAAAAATAATTTATATTCGTTTTAAGCTATAATGTCGCCTTTACTTTCATTTAAGAAAACGTTATTTAATCTGATTTTTGTTTTTCATATTATATAATACTTAAGGGAATCTTACACATGACAATGACTTACCCGCCCCTCAAATAAGATCCCTTGGAATTAAAAAGTAATTTTAGACAACAAGGGTTCGAGAAAACAGCCTATTCAGTGCATCTATTCTTCGAAACAAAGTAGAATTGTCAAAGTACAGTCACCTTGTCAGTGGTGACTTCCCCTAGGCCTCTCAGCTCGTCCCCAAGAGGTGGATAAGGGAACGTCCTACAGATATGTAGATACCATCGTATGGATAGAGGGACGGATAAAGTCAGTACTAGGTTCGTGGCGAATCATAATTGAACTATGGCACCCTGGCCATGGGTCATAGATTTTGGCGGAGGAGGAAGGAAAGTCCCTCCAAATTACACTTTGAAGGGCCCACCGGCGTGTGGATACACATTGATGGTTACATACCATGTCTCAGTCCAATATTTCTTTGGTCCTAAGCTATAATCGGGATCCTAACGCTTACTGTTTCGTTGAGGTTGTTGTTGTTTTTATACAGTTAGCTGGTTAAAATCAATATTAGATCTGAGGATTGCTAAACGTGCTTTGATTGAAGATAACCCCGCTGAATGATAGTGAGATAAGAATTAGATTTGACTTGGGTTTCAAATGTTCTCAGATCTGCAAGGTCTATCACTTTTACAAAACTGGTCTACATACCTATTTATACTCTATTGAAAAAAAAACCTATAGCCCTCTCCCCCATTCCTTTCTTAATTTGTATTGACAATGCAAATTTTGTTTTATGGGTTTGTAAAACTCTTCTCTGCAAAACTTCTCCCTTAAGGAAGTTTTATTGATAATAACTGGACTAAATATGATCGAGTGAAGGTGACAATACGCGAAGAAAAGAATATTGATACAGAGGTTCCAACTGTGGCGTTGGTTTTTATTGAACTATCATGTAAGTCAAAAGCGCAGCCTGGAAATTTCTTGAGAATACTAGATCCCTCCCAATCTTTCGAAAACTCTCCCCCCCCCCTCTCCCTAAAAAATACAGAATAGGCAGAATTCATTAATCTTGTAACTCCATTAGGATGACAATTTCTCAACCAGATATGTTTTCTGTTAATTTCAAGTGGAAATCACAGAAAAGTAAATTCCACTTGGCATAAAATGAAGCTTACTTTGCCAAAGATGAATGTTGTATGACGTATCTATTTAATGTGTCAGGTTAAGTTCTGATGTTGATTTAGGGGCAATAAAAATCGAGTGCTAAAACTTTGTGTGGACAGCAAATACCAAGGCATGATTTTCTAGATGAAATAACGTGAGTTTTATTTTATATCTGGAATTTCAAGCGATATTCTATTTTGTCATTAATCAAGAAAAATTGAATTGTGGTAATAAGGCACAGCCAAATATTAACGGCGACTGAATTCTTAAATACAAAAGATACTGCAGAGCCTCCACTAACCGGGCAATGCATAGAAGTTTTTGTTGTTGTTTAAAATAAATAGTCGTTTACAAAATACAAAACTGAACAAGTGCACTCTTCCAGATGCACAGCTCACGATCCATTGCATCATTGTTAAAATAAGAAAAGTCAATTTTTAAACTGCCATGGATTCATCACTGGAAAAATAACAAATATATTTCTATTCAGTTTTTGGCTGTATTCGATAGGGTTACTAAAGTAGAATTTCAAATTGCTATCATCTCAAAAAACTAACAGCCTGCATAGGCAAAGGAAGAAGACAGGTTTTCTCTAGAGTGCTGGACATGTGTGCTGTCAGATCAATACTCAGGATTTTTAATTTAATTTTTTTGTTTTATGAGAACATTTTTAAAATCTGAAAATTTGACACTATCGTCTATAATAGCATCGCCTTGATACGACCAAATTCTATTAGCAAATTAACTATCATTATCAGATTCCACAAAATGATTTTCACTATACACATTTTACCATCAACGTCGAATGTTCCTTCAACAATTACTTTTATTCGTGATTTTTGAGAAAGTGGGGTTGTTGGCAGTTAACTCAAATCCCCCATTAAGGATTGCAGTCTACTGAAACGATGGGGGATGATTTAAATATGGAATTTAAAATCAAGAGAAGATTAACAAACCTAACAATGAATTTTTTTAATGATTTTTCAGTAATTTTCTAATAGAAGAACTTTAGTAAATCTTCCAAATGGTTTGAAAAACGAATTAGATTTTTTAAATTGTTCTTATAATTGTTTTTAAATTGTAATTTCAAGGGTTTTATTTGCAAGTTCTCAAATTTGGTAGCAGAGGAGAAGGAGGACTTTTTTGAAAACTCACTAAGTTATTCCGCTAGGTGAGTGAAGCCTTAAGAAACAAATTGCAATCTTAAGCAGTTTTCACGGAGGTGCTTTCAATCTCCTGCCTAACCGCGATTCCTCTCTTTACCGGACGTAGATTTTTAATGAACTAGAATTTTTTCTATTTATATTACTTTTAGGAATTAATCCACACTCTAAAACAGATGCCCAGGAGTATTTTTAAGCTTCTTCTTCCAAACACTCCCTGCTTATACAGGTTTGAAGGATCGCATAAACAAAATAGATCGTGTCCAAAAAGGAAAGTTGGCTTATAATCTGACTAAATGCCGAAACCACCCTATCAAAGCTTACAGAACAAGGAAGTAGACTCCAAGCAAAGCTCGTATTGTTGACTTTTTATCGTTGTAAGTCTATATTCAAACCTGCATTATATATTCGTCCAAGTCCACAAATAGGGAGCGGACGAAACGGAAACTTGAGAGCGAAACGTCTATTTTCTACACTTTAACCTCGAATTGATGATGAATTAATAAAATAAATCGATTCAAACTGAAAGGAAAAAATTAAAGACCTGGAATATTTTTGAAGTGTGCATCTCCATTAATTTTTCAGTTGCAATACCGTTGCTACCAGGCGAATAAGACCTTCCTAAAAGTTTGTGGACGGAAGCAACTATTTCTTGAAGCTCTTCTTTGGTGATGACGCCATCTTTGTTTATATCATACAATTTGAAAGCCCATCGTAATTTATCGCCTGTTGTTCCTCTTGTCAGAAGAGAAAGACTTCTAATAAATTCCTGAAAGGACAAAAACGGTGGAAGAGGGTGAAAAAAATAAAAATAAAACGAAAATTAATCATTCTTAAGCATGAAACCACGATAATTTATGCAGTAAATTAGAAAATACGAAGATGATTAAAAATATATAATTCAAATCAATATTCTAATAGGATCAAAGAGCTATGCAATACCAAAACAGAGAAAAAAAATAAACAAACAGTAAAAAGGCAAACGAAAAACGTCGGCCATTATCTCTTTTTTGATAATCTACTTTATCATACTCATCGATATGTCTATTAAAGAGTAATTTCCTTCCAAAGTGCTATGATCCTTTTTTCTCTTATTTCTCATCAAATAAAATAGATGAGTATAGCAAGCCTAGGAAAGCTCAATACATAGCGAGTTCAGAGGTATGGTGCCTGTTTTAAGAGACGAACCTAATTGAAGGGTGTTCAACTGACTGTTCAGCACTCATTTTGATTTTGGGCATGCCTTCGGTTGAATATGAATCGGTTGAAACAGGTAAGACCGCCATTTCAATGGTTTGAACAAAAGTTTAAACAATAAGTCAAGAGGTCATATGATGCGTAAGATCCGATGACAAGGACTTTATACCAGTAGCCCATTTCAGTATCTGGAGTAAGTATATATGTATGACCTGTAAATTTATAACCCATCATAAATTTAAAAATGCAACGAACAGAAAAGAAAAAAATGCAAAGAACAGAGAAAAACAAAAAACAGGTACAACTTAAATCTTACTAAATTCAGTTTCAATTCAGAGTTCAAAGTATCACTATCAAAATTGTATATTTATGGACATTAATAATTCAGTAAGTTGTAGTAAAAAAAATAATAAAATTCCGCAATAGAGATTAGCGACGTATAATCCTGACATATTTTCATTGACCTACATATGTGTCTATTGATCTACTGACTTAGTTTCTCGACACGTTATTTATAATGTATCAAGCCGTTTTAACGTAACCCTAATTGGCAAGCAGACGACAGGCAGTTCCCCGTCGCAAGTGTCGTTGTACCTACCAGGTGATTCTCCCTTAAACTGCGGGGATTAGGTGGAACGGGGACTGACGCTGCCCTTGTTTATTGGGGTGATCGACGTTACGGTATTAGAGTATTGGACTTTTTAAATGGGAACTGGTAATTGGTGCGAAGATGAGCTTTTCTACAATCCTATCTTGGGCTTTGTGTAGAAAAATCTTGCTAAATGACACTCGCCTGATATAATAAAAAAGTACATGTCCGATTTCTTCGAGTTTTCTTCTCTTTCTGAGACCCGTAAATTGCTTTCTTTTTTAAAGCTTTTTCCTAATAAAGTCTCTTTGAAGTGCGTATGAGCAAATGCTGCATTGAACTGTGCTTCGGACATTATTTCTTCGCTCGTAAAGTGCGATTCCCAGAACATTAAGTTCCCGAACTTTGTTATCAAATGTCCCAACGAAGTGCCAATGATCCCTGTGGATGCCTTCAGTACCCTCAGTGCCAAGGTGAACATTCGTCTTGAACAGCTGCGTGACATCTCGTCTAAGGCTACTGAGGACAGTCTTAGGCTTGGATCTCCTACTCCAAATACGGTAAAACCGTCATACGCTGTCATTGTAAGGCCCCGGAGCTCAGTGGCCCTATCCTACGCATGAAGAAGCTCGAAAAGCTGAATGGACACGACAGGATCGTGACTCTGAAATCCAAGCTACAAAGCAAAAGCTGGGCTGTGATAGCACGTGATAAGCACTCAGCCGACACGCTGGCTGCAGCTGTTACTAGCTACATTCCAAACGTTGAAACCAAATTTATTGATAAAAAGCCTCTAGCGTGTCTGTGAAATACCCGATAACTATTCAAGAGCTGATTTAGAGGCTTCAGTGGATGGACTTGTCGGTGCTAATCAATTTATTCACGCACTTTTCGCCTCGAGTTTATTGACAACACAGCTCTGAACGCGGTTGTGGAGTCGGGAATCCGCATTGGATAAAAATTTTCCGCATTAAGTCCTTTCAATCAATTCCGCATCGATGCTTTCACTGTCAAAATACTGATCAGCTGATTGGAGCTTGTCCCTGCTCGGCAGCACATCTAAAGTGTTCCAGGTGTTCTGGCCCTCATGTGACTTCCAAGGAAAACCCTTGCCAAGCCTCGCCAAAATGTACAAACTGTGCCATGGAACACGTAAGTTTCAGTCTAAAATGCAAAATTCTCTGATCGGCTCTCAATAACGCTAATAAATGGATGCTCAAGCTCAGTTTAGCTTTGTGACCCTTAATATTAATGGTACAAATGACAAGGATCTACTAATTAATGAAATGCTTGACAATGATATTGTGTTTTTACAGGAGCACCTTCTCTCTAAAGTGTATGTTGATAGCCTAAAGCGTTTTCGGACCCATTTTACCTTCTTAAGAGCCACCCAGAAAACCCGTGGTAGACCATCAGGAGGTCTGGCCATCTTTTTCAGACATAACACTCAACCGATATTATTGCAAAGTGATGCTAACATCTTAAGCGATAAAATGTGTGGATACTGTATTTATAAACGTTTATTTCCCCTGTAATAGAAAAAATGTGCAGTCATTTTCTCGTTTTTCACATGCATGAAATCCCGTATGAACACTACTTAGCGACCTTTCAAAACAAATACCAAATGGGTTCTCGCCGGCGATATGAATACTGACTTATTATCTAATTCTGACCGATCTGAAATTTTTCTCGGTTCACTGCCCGGAGGATTCCATCTGGCAGATAAAGATCTTCTATTTACTTATATTCACAATCGTGGTGGTATAATTTCCAACCTTCATCATGTAATTGTGTCAGATTCAACTCTACTTTCGTTATTCGTTCATGTGAACCACTCTAAAATCGACGACGACCATTTACCAATCACATGCCAACTATCTTGCTCTATGGCAAGATCAGTGCGCCAAAACTCTCCCAAGTGGTTCTCAAAGATAAATTGGAAAAATGCCAATGTTCTTCTTTATGTATTGACATTCTCTCAGTAATTATCATCTATTAAAGTACCATTTCACTTATTGCAAAAATCTGTATATACAACTTAAACGCGGATAGATATCAACTGGTATTATCAGCAAATAGTTTTGTGTTTCAAGTCTGCCGTTAAAAAAGCTGTCCCCTCTGAGCGCGTGCGAACGGGTTGTCGCAATCTCTTATTACGAGGTACTCACTATCCTACCCGGCGACAGCTGAAACAAGACACTCAAGACCAGTGTGGCCAGATTGGCTTATTTTACGCCAAACTGGCTTATTTTGCTGGCGACTGGCGTGAAAATTTTTGGAACTGGCTTGTGGCTTAAAACTTGGCTATTTTTATTTTGAGC
This sequence comes from Artemia sp. Qi Xiang Cuo, assembly GCF_049724085.1. Classification (NCBI taxonomy): domain Eukaryota; kingdom Metazoa; phylum Arthropoda; class Branchiopoda; order Anostraca; family Artemiidae; genus Artemia; species Artemia sp. Qi Xiang Cuo. The sequence goes on from NC_142800.1 coordinate 60,073,379, forward strand.
TGGCTTATTTCTTGGCGTGATTTACTTTTTCGGGAAGAATTTACATTTTCTGGCAATTCATCCAATTTTTCGAACGAACGAACGAACGAATGCTCACGAAAAGTCAAAATCACGTTTTAACTCTATGGTCAAAATACGAATCTAACCGCGGCACTGTGGTGCCGTGGTTTAACCCTGGGGTGATTGATCTCCAATAAAAATCGAATTCAACTCCTCCATACTCTCCTCCAGACTGCTCATGCTGGGGGGTCAAGTGTAACTTGACCCCACAAAACCCCTGGAGAAAGGTATTTAAGTTATGACATTTGTCCATTGTTTATATAAAGTATTTGCTATTGAGAAAGATGTATGAATTTTTTCCATGGGGGGGGGGGGGGGTTTTGGGCCTTAGGCCCAATGGAAGGAATACTCATATAAACTTAAGAGAGGGCTCATTTTATTGGAAATTGAAAGTTCTAGTTCACTTTTTAAGCATCACAAGATATTGGAGGGTAGCCAGCCCCCCCAACCTCTTTTTTTCCTGATGCATCCAATAAAAATTTTAAATTTATCCAATAAAAATGTTCAAAGATCATATAACAAATATTCTGGTGCCAACACAACCCCCCAGGGCCCAGGGCAGGCATTGTAAGTTGTGCACTGGGGGCATATATGAGTCTTATGGAAGGGATGCTCATATTCACTTCAAAGAGGGCTCATTTAATTGGAAATTTAAAGTCCTAGTTCAGTTTTAAGAGTCAAACTGGTTTGGAGGGCCCATAGCCCCCCCCCCCTCCCCTCCATTCCCTTTTTTCCTCAAACCCATACGATAAGAACTTTGAGATAGCTTTTTTTTTAATAGTTCAAAGATCATATAACAAAAACTCCAGGGTCAACACAGCCCCCCCCCCCAGGGCCCAGGGGCAGGTGTTGTAAGTTATGCCCTGGGGGATATGTGGCTCTTATTGAAGGGATGCTTGTAAAAACTTCAGAGATGGCTCATTTGATTGGAAATTGAACGTTCTAGTTCAGTTTTTTAGAGTAAAAAAAGATTGGAGGGCAACTAGCCCCTCCCCCCACGCTCCTTTTTCCCCAAATGCATCCAATAAAAATTTTGAGATAGCCATTAAGTTAAAAATTGCTCAAAAGTCAGATAGCAAAAATTCAGGTGTCCTCACTAACCCCAGGGCCTGGGGCAGGCATTGTAAGTTGTGCCCTGGAGCATATATGGATTGTATGAAAGGGATGCTTGTAAAGGACATTTTAAACTTAAGCTCGGCAGATACAAATACCTTTTAAAATTCAAACTCAAAACAACCAGAAATTACTATTAAATAATAAATGAAACCCAAAACAAACAGAAATTAAATAAATAATCATAGCAAAAACATACAACAAGATATAATATACATGAATAAATAGATCTTAAAGCAAGTAATGCTTGGATTGAATATGACAGTCAAGCTTAAAACAAAAAAAAAATATTTTCCTTTTGAAGTATAAATGAAACTTAAAACAAACAGAAATTAAATAAACAATTAATGAAACAAACATACAATAGATAATAATGTAAATTAATAAATAAATCTTAAGACAAGTGAAACTTAAATTGGATATGCAGATTCAGCTTGAAACAAACAAAATCACTACAAACAAGAGTTTGTGTATGATCTCCTTCTCTCACTGTAAAAGTCTAAAACCTACTGCATCATTGGTGCTTTACTGACAACTATATGCATCTTTAACAGTCTTGGAAAGTATAAACCACATCAAATTGAATATTTAATGTATAATGATATTATTTGTTGAAAGATCCATCAGTTCAAGAATTCATTTCACTGTAATTGCATTTTTATTTTCAATGTTGTAAGAACTGGAAGAGAAAATATTTTTAATATGATTCGTTTTCAATTAAGTGCCATTGATGCAGTAGGCTTTTGGTTTTTATTTACAGTTAGGAAAGGAGGCTGTATCCAAACACTTGTTTGTAGTGAAACTATATTCGTCTCTATCTTTAAACATCTTTAAAAGAGTTAATAAATTAAACTAAATATTTGATGTATAATGTTATCAATTGCTGAAAGCTCATCAGTTCAAAATATTACTATAATTTTAATGTTTATTTTCAATATTAAATACAAAAGAAAATATTTGTCATAAAATTGGTTTTCAGCAAAGCATCAATGACGCAGTAGGTTTTAGACTTTTACAGTGAGAGGAGGTCATACCCAAACTCTTGTTTGTAGGGATTTTTGTTTATTTCAAGCTTGATTTGCATATTCAATTTAAGTTTCACTCGTTTTAAGATTTATTTATTAATTTACATTAATATCCATTGTATGTTTGTTTGCATTGATTGTTTATTTAGTTTCTTTTCGGTTTAAGTTTCATTATACTTCAATAGGAAAATATTTTTTTTCGTTTTAAGCTTGATTTTCATATTCAATCTAAGCATCACTCACTTTAAGATCCATTTATTCATTTATATTATTACTTGTTGTATGTTTTTAATGTGATTTGTTCATTTAATTTCTGTTCGTTTTGGGTTTCATTTATTCTTCAATAATAATTTCTGGTCGTTTTGAGTTTGAATTTTAAAAGGCATTTTTATCCGCTTGGCTTAAGTTTCAAATGGCCTTTACTTTTCTTTGGAAAACTTATTTTTTAGGAAGTTTTTTTTTATTAGTTCGGACAGCCATCTTGCACTAAAGGTCAATATAATTATGATAAGTTGTAAACTTCTGAAATCGATGAGTGAGTTGGCTCTTGCAGCACAGCAACAAAATTCAATTCTTAGTTTGTCTTACGTAAAACTATCGAAATTTATAACGCGTGTCATTCCCAATTTGGCCCACGATACTTCCCATTCATGTTTAAAGTAGTGGAATGTTGGAACTTCGTGAAAGTGTGGCTCATCAAACAGGAAACTGGAGATCCGTCCCAGCAAGAACAAATAAAGACTAAGAGCCTTCGTCTCCCTATCTCGATACTACAACCATGCGGAGTCAAATAAAATACAGCTGATACCTGGCGAATTTGAGCGGAGGTGGAGCTGGCGTGGAACATTACAATTCGTTATCTCAACAACTAGCTCTTTGCAGTACAGCCCTGGAGAAGAAAAATTGAGTGAGAACAAGTGAAAGTGTTTGATTACACTTATCATACACGCCTGGAGGCCTGCTACGGTCTTTTCCTCACAAATGCGTGGTGGCGATGAGGGAAAGTAGACGGCCGTCAACTCAGTGCTCAGCCAGTTCTCAAATTGGCTCCACTTCCGCTCAGATTTTACAGGTTATCCAATAGTCAGTGCATGGACCAAAGACGGAGGTTCTACTCAGTCTTATTTGTTCTTGGTCCCAGGGACGTATTGTGGTGCGTGATAGCCAATTATGACCCTGGAATGAACTTGTGATAAAGACAAAAGTACAATTGTGTTCCTTGTGTACCTTTCGTAGCCCTTTAAGGGCGTTTTAGCATCGCATTTAGCATTGGAAAAAGGATTTTATTCCAAAGCTTTGACTTTACACAAAGTGATTTCCATAATTTTATGAATCTATATGTGATAATATCCAATGATCTGATTTTTGTTTGTGTATCTATGTGATAATAAACCAATGAAATAATGATTTTTTTTTGTTTTTGTCTGCGGGCTACGGTCGCTATTTAGTAATGCATCATTATGTACAACCAAAAAATAAGGGCTGGGACACAAATTTAAGAATTTTTTATGGCAATAACTCTACTGCGCCAAAAAGAATCTCTGACTGAATCGAAATGTTGACATTAAAACGCATTGGGTCATAGAGTATCATTATAGTAATCGGAGGTCCGACTCAGTGAAATTATGGGATACAGAAATTGCAGCGCACACACGGACAGTGCTCGAACTAACACAGGAGAAATCGAGCCGGTGGGCGTCCTCGTCAATAATTTTCCCGGAACTGTTGGACAGGAAAGTAAGCACGGTCGAGCATTTTCTGAACATAGCGCGCGGGAATTTCTGTAAAGTCTCTAGAGTTCCACATGGGGTAGCGCTTTATCGCAATTCTACTAAATGCAGCCTCAAAATAATCTCTACACTGGAACTGAACTTCCGCAAACCAGGGAACAAATTGAAAGGTGGATAATGCCAGTAGGATCAAAGGACCTGAATATTGGTGAGTATTTCTATAAAACGACCGTCAAAACTTCGACACCATTAAAAGTAAAGTTAGATTTTGGGCAAAAACTTGTCTGGCTTATTTTTGGCTTGTTTTTCAAAGGCTGCGGCTTACTTTTTTGTTCACGATCTGGCCACACTGCTCAAGACAGTTCCTATTTGATACTTGATAGAGGTTGAGTACACATAGGTTTGAAGGTCAGCGTCGGATTTGCTTACATTGCCAGGTTAGGACAAGTTGATACTAAATAATAAGTAATATAGCCATAAAACGATGAGTTATGTACAATTAGGCTGTGTGACAGTGGAATTTACTGAGTTAACTAAGAATAAAATAAGCCGTGGTGGCAACAAAGAATTATGAGAAGGCAGAAGCGCCTTCTATGGTGACTAAGAAATTTTCAATTTTGTTTTGAAATATATACGCGAATTTTTGAAAGCTGTATATTTTATGGAAAGAAGCCTATATTTTGCCTTAGTGGCAGCTGGAAAAAAAAGCCTACATTTGCCTCTGTGGCAGTTGAAATGAAGTCTTCATTTGCCTTCGTGGCAGCTGGCAAAAAGCCTATATTGGTCTTTGTGGCTGTGGAAAAAAGCCTATATTTTGCCTTTTTGGCAGTTGAGAGGCATTTGTAATCCTTTGGATTAGTTGGATGTTACGTTAGCCTGTGTGGCAATCTTCTTGTATATTATCCCCATATTAGATGGGTACGTAAATTTGACAAAAAAAGGAAGAAAAAAAATAAAGAAAAAAAAAAGCCGGACAGGTGCCTAAGCCTGCTGTGGCTCTCAGTCAAGAGACAAGTCGTCTTACTGAGAAACTATTGATAACCACATATACGTGCATGTGTGTGTTACTGTATACATGTGTATGTAGGCTATGTACATATGTGTATATGCATATATATATGTATTTGTCGATATGTGTATGTATCTATATATATATATATATATATATATATATAAGAGATAAAGTAAGTTGGCAATCGATTAGAATTCTTCGGGGACAGATAATTTTCAAAAAGGAAAAACGAAGGCGGAATGCCTATAAAAACAGTTTACTAGGACTGTCCTCACGATAGTCTTGAAGGTCTGACAGCATTTCCCCCGGAAATATGGTTACCTTTTTCGCCTTATACAAAAAAAAAAAAAAAAAAATGCGAACTGTGTGAATGATGTTTTCAAGATTGATCTTTTAAATATATATTTAAAATCAATTAAAGGGGAAGACCCGGTATTTTCAAGACAATAAGATCTGTTTTGTTTATGTTGTTGTTTGATTATATATGTATGTATATATAATGTCGATATATGCCAGCTACATTGGGAAAACACTTTCCTTGGTGATATACAGATAAGGGCGTTTGCTCCCATTTGAAAGGGAACGTTAATGACATTTAATTTGGGCAAGTAAAATGCACTTGTACAATTATGAGGGGGTATTGAGATAACTAATATTTTCATATGCCTAAGTTACGCAATGTCAAAAGATGCTAAGAATCAACATGACGGTGACTATCAGAAACCTGACAGGTTTTTCCTGAAAGAAGGTCAGATTTCGGTCTATTACAAAATCAAGATTTTACTTTCCCAGGCGTTGAAAATCGAGTTTCATTTTTAATAATAATTATAAAAAATATATATATATTTGACAGTGTGGTGCGGTTTTTGGTGCTTATAGAAAAAGAAGAAGAAAATAATGGAAAGGGAGCCCTCCCCCTCGGATTGTTTCCAAGTCACAGAATATTAGGATGGCAAAATAGAATGTGGATGCACAAGTATGTGCTTACATAAAAAAAAAGAAAAAAAAAGATAAATTATTAAAATAAATGAGATGTTTCGAGGAGATATCTAGAAGAATATGAATGATTGAAGGGGAGGGGCAAAAATCGTCGCTCAGGCATGTTTTTGTTTCCAGATCGTAAAGAAGAAAAAAAAAAAAAAAGTGGATTTGTCTTGTACGATTAAATCTAGTCGTTGGTTTCGTGGAAGACCAGGGGCGTACAACGTTGACAGAAAGCTGTTGCCAACAAGAAAACTTGTTATGCATAAGATTGTGAAAAATTACCCGGTTGATGGTCAAGACGCCCTCGCGCCGATTCACCTATATCATATTTCCTTGAAGACAAAGGTTATCCAAGTTCAACCGTAAAAATCTTCTGAAATGGGTTAATAGCCCTTCTCCATTGATAAGAATGGAGGGGTTGATAAATCCTTGTCAATCTATCACATTGATGCTAGTGAAATCCTGGGAAATGATCAAAAATAATGTTAAAGATATTGTGATGGAAATGAAAAAGATAATAAAAACAAAATAGATAAAATAACTAAACACGTACTTGAAATTAGGCTATAAGAAAAAAAAAATATACACTAGTTTTTTTCCGGCCTCAATTCTTATTCTAAGGGAGCTAAAAAAAAAAAAAAAAAAAAAAAAAAAAAAAAAAAAAAAAAAAAAAAATGATAAATTTAATCAGATTGAAAGTTAAAATCCTCTTAATCTGAGATTTGGACACAGTGGAAATCAGAAAGAAATGAGATGAGAAGGAATGACCGGAAGTCAAGATACGATGGAAAGAAAGTTTTGACTATAGATTAAGCTTTAGCCAAAGTATCTGTGCAAGTTATCACCCTTTTGTTTTGTTTTGCAGAAATGCCTTCAATTGATGTAAATGAGAAGACGTGCCTTAATGGCAGAGACTTTTCAGATTCGATACTAAAATTCAAGGAAGGAAAACCGTCTCTTGAATTCAAACCAACAGAGGTAAAAATCCGAAGGAAAAAGTTTAAGTCTTGCGTTGAGGAGGAATTGTGGCAAGCTACTGAATGGCTGACGAGCAAGAAAAAATCGTCCCTAGTCCTCTTACTCGGAGCTACCGATCTTCGGTCAGTGAAAACATTTTTGTTGCTGCTGTTAGAACTATTAAATCATGCAAGACATGAGCAAGTTATCCAAAGGCCGACAGTGGTACCAAATCGGGAAAGTACCCAATCAACTACAGTGCCGAAACCACTTGAGGGAGAGGCTTCGTGCTCAACAAGTTACTTCCAGCCGTCCCAACAGGTAATCAGGCAAATTAAAGAATCAATTAAAGCGGAAGTAATATCCCAGATAGGGACATCCCCAGTAGAGAGAGCAAGGCGTGAATTGTTTGAACTGGCCAAGTCGACGTCAGATTTTTCTGGCCCGTTATTCATGTCTCGCTTGAGACATCTCGCTGCTGTAGCCACCTCAACCGGTGACCCTGAAGGGGGAAAGTATCAGGCGGCGTACGAACAGTTCTTACCGTATGTAAGTTTTCCCCAGCATGAGCTAGTTCATAGCATAATTAATGTGATCGGCACGTCTACGGAGAAAGCGACTTTCGGGGAATTGCGGAGACTGCTTGAGAGTAAATTAAAACTTGACACAAAAAACCAGCCGTTTGACAAGTGTCAAGAGGTTCAAGTGGTAATTCCCCCAAAATACACCTTAAGCCCATCGTATAATCCCAACCCACGGTATAATCCTTATGGATCTTCGAACTCCCCCCCCCCCAGAGATACAGGAGGGGTCATGGGGACAGAGGTGGCAGAAGATGCTACAACTGTGGTTAAGGGTCACATTTGGTGGCCGACTGTTTCGTGGGAAAAACCACGCCAAAAAATGAGGAGTAAAAGTTTCTTTTGCTTTTCTTTCTAAACCAGTCTTATGTTGGTCTTGTATATTTGAATGTTTGGTGTGCACAATTAAAAGAGTGAAACAGTTTTTGTCTTCGTTTATTCGTTATTACCATTATCTTTTTCTTTTTGCCTTTTACTCCATATACTCTCTTATATTTAGTTCTATTTTTCCCTACTGAGCCCTGTAGGTACGGAAATACGTATGTAAATGTGTAGATGTGTGTAGGCGTACAACAGAAACACGGTGCCCTTAGAGACGTGAGTTCCAGCGTGGGTATGGCAATATTTGGGTGAGTCATGGACAGCACGGGCACCCTTTGGCGGACTATGCCTTAAAGCGTATCTTAATAAAAAAAAAAGAAACAAAAAAGTGAATAACTTCACATTCACCTGCATTTGGACGAAAAAAAGAAAAATATGGAACATACCAAGCTAATGTCACCTAAAGTTTCCTCAGGGGAATATTGGTAAAAGTTTGAATAACAAATTGACTACGACCAGAAAAGTATTAGGTTTTAAGAATGGCTAGGTAGGAATTGGCCAAAAAAATTTATTTGGAACCACTGCATAGAGGAAGAAAAAGAACTTTGAGAAAGATTAAAATCAATTGCAGTTTTGCTTATATGTAAAACGTCTAAAAGGTAAATATTTTTAGATTCCAAATTGTGGATCAGAGACATGGACAGATGCACAAGGGAATCCGGTTGAAACCCCTGTCCACCCTCATGCAAGCCATTTTATGAGTTTTGATCATTGGGATCAAAGAAAGGAGTATGTAGTCCTAGAACCACTGCATAGAGGAAGAAAAAGAACTTTGAGAAAGATTAAAATCAATTGCAGTTTTGCTTATATGTAAAACGTCTAAAAGGTAAATATTTTTAGATTCCAAATTGTGGATCAGAGACATGGACAGATGCACAAGGGAATCCGGTTGAAACCCCTGTCCACCCTCATGCAAGCCATTTTATGAGTTTTGATCATTGGGATCAAAGAAAGGAGTATGTAGTCCTAGACACTCGACGTTTTATCGCCGGAAATTTAGTGAATCACATATCGCATTGGAAAGAAGTCTCACAAGTGATAGGTATCACACATTCAAAAGAAATTTTATGTTTGATCACTAATGGGGTTGACTTAGAAGCTTACTTTGTTCCGTATAAGGGTGTCTATAGAGGGAATTTCTATGATTCAGTTGTACCAGTTCCAGCAGAATTTCCTAATTCAAAATCAGTGGACCTGTTTCACGATTTTGTTAAAAACACTGTTATAACACGGATTCGTAATGGATCAGTGCTGCCATGGGGAAAGGTGGGATATTGTGACCCTCCAAACTGGTAATGGGACTTACTATAGAACCAGAGAAACCTAGGCTATGTCACAATGAAACGTTTTTGAATTTATGGATAAAAGATCTCCCATTTTCGTTAGACACATTGTTGGATATACAACCATATTTAAATGTGGATGGTGAAGGTTTTTCGGTAGATGAACATAGTGCTTATGATCACGTTTTTGTCACGCCAACTAGCAGAACGTACCTTGGATTTAAATACCCTGGCGTACACGTAGAAGACGAAGAAGACTGGTATTTTGTTTGGACTGTGTTGACTTTTGGCTCTAGGTTATCTCCATATGTTTATGCGCGAATTTCGGAAATACCAACCCTTATTTACAGGAAAGCGGGGGGCGGGGGTGGGGATGGAAGTATTACGATGACGCGTTTCATTACATTCCCCCTGGCCCCGATTCTCACTCTGTGGGAGAACGACACCTTAGATTTGTAATATCGCTGGCGGGAAAATTAGGATTTTTTATATCAAATAAATCGAAATTACATTCATCCTCAAAAGTGAAACATCTGGGCATGTTTATTGACTTTAAAAGCGGCTCTTTTATAATACCAGAGGATAAGGTGGAGAAATTTGAAATTTTGAGGATTGAGCTCCTTGGTAAACCTTATTTAAAGGTTAAAGACTTGCAGAGGTTTATAGGAAAGGTAGTAAGCTTCACCACTGCCTTCCCTCATGCACGTCTTTTTATAAAATCATGTTCCTCGTGTGTGGGAGGCTGGGAAAGAAAAATGACTCCAGGAGGAAAAATACCAGAAAATGTGATAGAAGAGATAAGATTTTGGGGAGGTTTAAAAGCTTCACCAAGGGTTTTCCCTTGGAGGAGTACAGCCCATAAAGAGTTGGTGATTTTTACGGATGCGAGCAACTACAAATGGTCCTGCTCGTTTAGGTCACTCGAGAATAAACTTCTTGAATTTTCTGATTACTTTGCACCTTCTGATTTAACTTCACCCATACATGTAAAAGAGGCAAAAGCTGTCTTAAATGCCATCCAAGCTGTTTCAGAACTTGTCAGAGATTCCCGGGTGATAGCTAAGGTGGATAACAAAGCGGTTGTTGATAGCTGGACCTTGTCAGGGGGTGTTGCTGGGGATCTTAATAACATATTGAAGGAGCTGTTCCTATCAGTTGTAAAATTGAATATTTGGTTGAATATGATTTATGTACCCTTGAGTTTGAATCTTGCAGATGCGCCTTCAAGATCGATTGAGAAACAACACTGTATGCTTAGTGGCTGGGCATGGTCAAAAGTGCAAAAAGCCTTTGGTGAAGGGAGGGGGCACACATTTGATTTAACGGCACTGCAATCAAATGTTCAGCATGATCTTCAAGGGGTTCCATTGCCTTTCTATTCGCCATATCCGCAACCTGGCGCAGTTGGAATTGACTTCTTTACCCAAAAATTGTCTCCATTGGAAAATTATTATGTTTTCACCCCTTTTTGTATGATCCCACATGTTCTACATCATTTGTTAAACATGCATGTGGAAGTCACAATTGTGCTCCCTTTTAAAAAAGAAGCACCATGGTGGCCCATCATAAAGACATATGCCAGAGATTTCTTGCCCTTAGCGAAATAGGGAGATAAGAAGGTTTTGCGTTTTCCTTCGAAGAAGGGATATGTCAAAGATAATAAAGGTCTGATAAGTGATCTAGTAGCAGTAAGAGTCAAATTTTAAAATATTAGAGTACATGCAAGTCTATTATGTATTTGTATTTGATGAAAAATGATGATTTTGATAAATAAAAATTGTTCAGTCTAAAATGTTTCGATTTTGATTGCAGATTCATACCCAACATAACCTTATAAGATGGGAAACCAGGCGAAAAGAATTGGTTGATCTGCTCCGGACCTCATCCTATGGGAAACGGAAATCAAGATTGCAGGAGGATCTAGAGCACTTTTTGAGGGGTCTTGATAAAACGCTTTCAAACTGTTTACCTAGAAATATTGTTTTCTTTTTGATATCGAGAGAAGAAAAGGGAAGAACAATTTTGCATCGCTTTGAGTGCCCAAATTTAGCGACCCATCAATCAGATTGCGGATGTAAAAGAACCCTGGCAGCAGGGACAGTCGATTCCCTTATTGGACAAATCACTGCAATTTTCAATGCTGTGGGCCGCACCAAAACCTGGTCAGAGGAATCAAGCTCAGAGAATCCAGCCAAATCTTACGAAGTGAGGACTCTCTTAGCGGCTATCAGGGCACAACAGGCTCAACATGCAGTTACTCCAAAACAAGCGATACCTTTTCAAATTTGGAAACTGGTAAGGCTGGCAATACATCTGTGGTCTAACTCCGTGTTGCTCAAAACAAAGGGTGATTATTCAGGTGCCTTAGAATGTTTACGCAATAGAGCCTTCTTTATTATACAGTTCTTCGGAGGAGATAGAGCCTCAGATTTAGCTCTAACTAAAAGTAAAGAGATCCTTTTCTTCCCGGATAAAGAGGGTATGTTGTTTAACCATACGTTTGGGAAAACCATGAGGCAGGGAAATTCTAATACCTTTGCCATTTTCCGGACCCATGATGAAAAATGTTGCCCGGTTCAAGCTTTGCAAGACTACCTTAGTTTTGCAACAGAATGTGGCTTATCGTTCTCATACGGGTTCCTGTTTAGGACAATCAGAGGCGATGCCTTCATAAATAATCCCATCGATTATGCGACCATTTATAGGTCCCTGAAGAATACGTTAACGGAGATTGGGTTATCAGCTGGAGAGACACCGCACAGTCTTAGAGCTGGTGGAGCAATAACACTCTCCGCAGGAGGAGCTGGAATTGAAGAAGTAATGGCGAAAGTTGGATGGAGAACAAAAGGTACCGCAAACTACTACTTAGCATGGAAAAAAGTAATGTTGAACGAGAACAGAGACACCTTGAAGAATTTGGAGAAATCAGCTAGGGTCTATGATGACCTTGATAACCTAAAAGGTTTTACCCAACTTTTTCCTTGATTTGGCTCTCAAATTGATAAGATTTGGGGTGATATTTGTTTATGTATGTTAATAAATGAATATGATAGTATGGTGGTTTGGGTGATTTGATCATAGAAGCATGATGGGGATGGTGCTCTTCTTGCCCAATCTTAGCAAGCTGTGAAAGCTAGGAGCTGAGTAGGATGGTGTAAGATAGATCACTATCCTACCTGGCGACAGCTGAGACAAGACAGTTCCTATTTGATAGAGGATGGAGGAAGCAGGGGTGTAAGGAGGCTATCCATAAACATATTATGGAAGTAAAAAAAAAAAAAAAAAAAAATTGACTGGAAAAGGGAAAGAAGTTATGGACAAAGAGAATCGAGAATTGATATGGATGAAAGCTCTCAGTAGACACAACCAGCATTCTTTTGGGGTACCTTACGGTGCTCTTCTTGCCCAATCTTAGCAAGTTGTGAAAGCTGGGAGCTGAGTAGGATGGTGAAAGATAGATTACTATCCTAAAGTGACAATGGCTTAACAAAAAGCTAAGTTTCGGCTCCGCATGTGGATAGCCTGTGACCGTCCTCTTTCTGGTTCAATCCATCAAATAAAAAAAAGAAGAAGCTAGAAACATATGGCTCTCAGGGCCGTTCCTAGGAAGGGGGAGGTGGCGTAACAGTGTGATGGCCCAATTTATTAAATTTTTCACTTTCATTCAATTTTTCTTTGCTTTTATTTGAGTCGGGAGGGGGTCACTGTTATTAATTTTGTCCCAGACACCACCAGCTCTAGAAAACAGTTCTGATGGCACCAAAGAGCTTCAGAAAGTGTTGCCTTCTCTTGAAAGTGCAGTTGTCTTTGAAATCAATAGACCAATAATGTTTAAATTTTTATGAAAAAAAAAAAACGTTAACAGATTTATCTATTTAGTTTTTCTTGTTTATTTTTAAAGGTTGGATTGGCAGCACTATGGTCTTATCTATTTGCTAGACAATCGCTGGAAAGGAGGCTCTAGAGTACAATCCAATATTTTTCAGAAAGTGTGACTTGATTTAACGTCAAGTCGTAAGCGTTTCAGGCCTTTAAAAAAAAAAAAAAAAAAAAAAAAAAAAAAAACATACATCTATAATTAAAATTATTGCTTGTTAAATCTTTTGATTAGTTACTGTTTCTGAATTATTGCCAACTTGCAAATTTATTTCCCTTCAGTTCCTTAGAAAACGTGGTAAAAAATCACTCACTAAGAGGGCTAAGAGGGGGAGATTTAAGGGGATTTTAAACCTCCAGCTAAGGGTTTCTGACCTGGAGATAGTAATTTATTATGCCTACTATCCTTTCCACTCCGGAAATTACTTAAAAAAGTGTCAATTTTCGGCATTTGCATTGGCATTCATTGGCTTATTACTCTGTTGCTATCAAAGCAAATTTATGAAAAGTACGTAGATATTAGCACTAGCTTTTACATGAGCTACTAAATTTATTTCTGAAATCACTCAGTAGCCTGTGAGACCTGGCGGAAAAAAAAAACAGAGACATAACTGTTACTCATGCAAAAACTGATGTTCCTGATTTTTCAAGATGGGAGGCTTAAAATATCCATTCAAAGGCTTTCAACCATGGTTTGACCAATGGTATACTATTAATTTCGATCTTTCACTATTTTTAAGGGTTTCAAGCTATTTTTCAAATTTTCAAAAATTTAATGTTCTGTACAGTACAACTACGACGATAAATCTTTATTGTGATTCTCATTCATCATCATCTTTGGATGAAAAATTTCCTCATTATATATTTTATATTTAAACCATTTAAAAATTAGAATTTTGATTCAAACATTTTGAAAAACGATCGACAAAGGAAACTCTCAAAATTTCCAGCAGCCGTTTATTTTACGTTTTTAAATGCTTCCAGAAAAGTTCTGGTCAACGCTTTGCATTTCGGAATAGGTTTAGTCTTTTTTAATTTGAATGCAGTTTTATATCCAATTCTACTACTACTACTACTAACAACTCATCTCAGCACCAAACCTCCATCCTAATCTGTTGAAAGAATCCCTCTTTACACCCTCCAGGAAATTTCTATTTCCCTTAAATCTATCTTTACGGCATCCTCCCGCCCCAACCGTTGACAACCTACTTTCCGTTTAGCCCTAGATGGTTGGCCGAAAAAACATTGTTTGGCAATCTGTCATCCTTTATCCACAGAACAAGTCCTAGTCATCTCAACCTTTTTCTCATTACAACTTTAGAAAGCAGGATTGAACCGCAGTTTTCGTACACCCTACTGTTTGAAATATGTTCAATCAGTCGGGTACCCAAAAGAAAATCCGTTGGCAATTTCTCTAGAAAATATCTAGGATATCTTTCTGCTATTTTCGGAGCGTCCATGCTCCAGAACCATATTTGACCACTGTCATCACCGTAGCTTCCAAAATTCTAATCTTTATTCGAAGACTTATCTTGCTATTCTTTTAAACTTTTCTCAACTGCGAAAAAACAGTCAACTTGATCGATCTTTTCGTTACCCTATGTCACATTTCTATCTTCACTTATTCCTAGCCTTAACGACTTTGTCTTCTTAACATTAATTTTAAAACCTATTTAAGCATCCGGAACACGCAAAAACTCGTAACACGTAAATTTTCATTCACCCTGCTCACACTTTCATCTAGGAAGCTTAAATCATCAACATAAAAAAAGTCCAGGAAAGTGTTTCTTCCCCATTTGATTCTGTGCTCTCCCATTTCCTTTCCTCTGCTCCTTAAGAAGAAGTCCATCAAAATTATCCATATAAACGTGAATATAGCACAACCCTGCTTAACTCCTGATTTATTACGAAACCAACCGCTAACCTCATTCCCTACCTTAACCGTAGCAGTGTAATTCTCAAACATAGCACCAATCAGTTTCATGTATTTGTCTGGTATACCACACAAACCTAAGACCTTCGCTAAAGCTCTTTTATCCTCTGATTCCAACGCTAGTAGTAAGTATCTATTGAATTCTGAGCCTTTATGTTCCTTGGCAGCTTTCCATGGTTGATTACCAGACAAGTTTCTCGGTCAACTATAAGTTTCTGGACCTTTACATTCCATGGCACCTTTCCATGGCAGATTACTAGACTGATTATTGCTATTGTTGTCAATTGAATATGGAATTATACAAAACCTACCAGACAAGTTTCCGGGCCAACCAGACATGTTTCTGGGCCAGACAAGTTTCTGGGTCAACTATAAGTTTATGGGCCTTTACATTCCCTGGCACCTTCCCCCCAGACTGATTATTGCTATTGTTGTCAATTGAATATGGAATGATACAAAACCTACCAGACAATTTTCCGCGGTAACCAGACTTGTTTCTGGGCCAAGCAGACAAGTTTCTGGGTCAACTATAGGTTTCTGGGGCTTTACATTCCATGACACCTTTCCAGAGCATGTACCTATGGATTTGGGGCCTTTACGTTCCTTCCTGCTATAGCAAGGCTGGTTTGGTGGGTATAATCTGGTTTGGTGGGTATAATCTGGTTTGGTGGGTACAGTCTGGTTTGGTGGGTATAGTCTGGTTTGATGGGTATAGTCTGGTTTGATGGGTATAGTCTGGTTTGGTTTTTTGGGGATTCCCTGCCTGTTCCTAAACATTGCAAAAAAGATAGCAGTTTGAACGGGGGCAGTTTTCCCCGGACAAATTTGTTTCAACTCCAAGTTTTTTTTTTCAACCAGAGTGGTTTTTTTTTCGAGCTGTCACCTGTTTTTTAGACAGCCAATCAGAGAATTGTTTAACAATTCGTTATTGAAACCCCGTATAAAATGTTCATGCTTTGGAATTTAATCTTCATTATGTATTAGCATATCGAGCATAGTACACTACATATTATTAACTTTGAAAACAATGGATATTTCTATTTTCAATGTGAGTACACTTTCATTCTTTATTTCCAAAAAAAAAAATTGTTTTACTAATAAATTCAATTTCAGGGGGACTTAGCCCCCCTCCCCTCCAACAACACAAAGCTTAAAATATGATGCGTATATTCGATAGAAACAGCAAAGCACGCTTTTTTCTATTATGTAAAACAAAAAACTCCCTTTTCCATTGCTCTGTTAGGAGCATAATTCTGTAGTTTTAGCCGTGAAAAACAAATCCACCCCTCATTGATCTTTCAATGAACAGGTGCTGATCAATTTCTGTGATTAGCCCAATTTTTTCCCCACTAATTTTTAGGATGAGGTCCATCACTAGATGAGGAGATGAAAAATAATAGCCTAAATCAAAATTAAATTCCTCATAGATTTTGTCCGTATTTTTACACATAATGTCTAACAGAGTTAACACGTCACTCGACAAATAAAGCTTGCAGTAGTCAAACCTATTTTTACACCCTCCCTCTGCCCAAACTTTTTTAACAAAAGTGTATTCATCGGGGATGCACCTACGGTCATGTAGACTATCGTAAAGAGATTCAATCGAAGGAATAGTTTCCTCGGCGAATCTCGACATGGAACAATAATAGTCATAAGGATATATGCCCTTGACCGTCAACAAATCAAATAAATCATTTGGAAATTGTTGTTTGAGAAGGGGGAAAGCATTGCAACCGTCATCGTTTTTCTGCACTTGAATTATTCGCTCAATGATTTGGGGAAAAAACTATAGGAATCTAAAAAGCGAATTTTATTCGTGTACTCAACGTCGGCTTCAACAAATTTCCACATAAATTCCAAAACAAGCAACTTTTCCGATGATTTAGGTATGATTTTGTAGGTAAAGCTGTCTATCACCCATGCATCATCATCCACTGTTCCATTTCTTTGAAGACGCGCCAATGCTGGTAGCACATACTTCAGATCGTAGATAGAGTTATGTTTAAAAACCGGAAGAAAAATTTTTTGTTTAATTTTTAAATTACATGAATTGTGAGCCCACCCCCGAAAGTTACTTTTCCCTGTTGAATTGGGGTCAATAAGGTGATTGTGATCCTGGACCGCGTCTTTTGGGGCAAGAACAGCTCTACAAACCCAGCAAATTGCCCCCTTTTCTAGTGCCAGTTGCTCTTTATCTGACAATTTCATTGGGTTGTTGGTGTGAAGCAATCGTGAAATTGCGCCGTTTGCTTTTTTTATTAAAGATACCAATAAATTTCCCATACTGCCTTCCTCCTCCATAGCCAAAAAAAACTCTTCCCATTGCAATTTATTGTTAAAATCATAAAGAGCATGCGCATAGGAACACTCAACCAGTTTTTGTTCTTTTACTATCTATGGGATTGATAGGTCCTATACCTCAGTCACTCTTGTTTCGCAAGCCAAAGACACTTTATCAACTTTTAGCAGGGAATTTTTGAAATTTTTAAATTGTAAAGTATCTTTGCCTTCTGCCGGCATTTCAAGTCGTTGATTCCCATGAATTTTGCAACGGTTCATGTGATCCGAGAATGTTCACTCAGATCTAAATGAGGGAAGGTACATGGGGCAAAAGATATATTCTCCTTTATTTTTTCCCTGGGATAGGACTCAACTTATCGTTGTAACGGGGAAAAAATGACCAGTGGAGTTTACATCTTTTGGGGTCTCATAAATTACTCAAACCCAATTTTTAACATTATCCACCATCGGTGTCCTAACTGAATACAAAACCCCTTTTTTATTTGTTTTCTTTCCCCCATCTACAAATTCAGTGTCATACTGGAGAACAACCACCCCCATGTTCCTGATTTTTCAAGATGGGAGGCTTAAAATATCCATTCAAAGGCTTTCAACCATGGTTTGACCAATGGTATACTATTAATTTCGATCTTTCACTATTTTTAAGGGTTTCAAGCTATTTTTCAAATTTTCAAAAAATTTAATGTTCTGTACAGTGAACATTTACTACGACGATAAATCTTTATTGTGATTCTCATTCATCATCATCTTTGGATGAACAATTTCCTCATTATATATTTTATATTTAAACCATTTAAAAATTAGAATTTTGATTCAAACATTTTGAAAAACGATCGACAAAGGAAACTCTCAAAATTTCCAGCAGCCGTTTATTTTACGTTTTTAAATGCTTCCAGAAAAGTTCTGGTCAACGCTTTGCATTTCGGAATAGGTTTCGTCTTTTTTAATTTGAATGCAGTTTTATATCCAATTCTACTACTACTACTACTAACAACTCATCGCAGCACCAAACCTCCATCCTAATCTGTTGAAAGAATCCCTCTTTACACCCTCCAGGAAATTTCTATTTCCCTTAAATCTGTCTTTACGGCATCCTCCCGCCCCAACCATTGACAACCTACTTTCCGTTTAGCCCTAGATGGTTGGCCGAAAAAACAATGTTTGGCAATCTGTCATCCTTTATCCACAGAACATGTCCTAGTCATCTCAACCTTTTTCTCATTACAACTTTAGAAAGCGGGATTGAACCGAAGTTTTTGTACACCCTACTGTTTGAAATATATTCAATCAGTCGGGTACCCAAAAGAAAATCCGTCGGCAATTTCTCTGGAAAATATCTAGGATATATTTCTGCTATTTACGGAGCGTCCATGCTCCAGAACTATATTTGACCACTGTCATCACTGTAGCTTCCAAAATTCTAATCTTTATTCGAAGACTTATCTTGCTATTCTTTTAAACTTTTCTCAACTGCGAAAAAACAGTCCACTTGATCGATCTTTTCGTTACCCTATGTCACCTTTCTATCTTCACTTATTCCTAGCCTTAACGACTTTGTCTTCTTAACATTAATTTTAAAACCTATTTAAGCATCCTGAACATGCAAAAACTCTAAATTTTCATTCACTCTGCTCACACTTTTATCTAGGAAGCCTAAATCATCAACATACAAAAAGTCCAGGAAAGTGTTTCTTCCCCATTTGATTCTGTGTTCTCCCATTTCCTTTCCTCTACTCGTTAAGAAGAACTCCATCAAAATTATCCATATAAACTGGAATATAGCAAAACCCTGCTTAACTCCTGATTTAATACGAAACCTACCGCTAACCTCATTTCCTACCTTAACCGCAGCAGTGTAATTCTCGCACATAGCACCAATCAGTTTCATGTATTTGTCTGGTATACCACACAAACCTAAGACCTTCGCTAAAGCTCTTTTATCCGCTGAATCGAACGCTTGCTAATAACCTATAAAACTGAGGACTAAAGGTGTTTGTAGACTCACTTCTCAATTATTGACCTAAGAGTTAAAAATTGGTTGCAACATTTTCTACCCTTCCAAAAACCGCACTCTTCTTCTCTTAAAATTTTGTCTACAGCATCTCTAAGTCTAAAAAATGGCAACATACTAAGAAATTTGCCACCTACAGAAATCAGGCCAATGACTTCATAAATAGCACACTCACTCTTATCATCTTAATTAGGGTTTTCCTAAAAACTTTAGGTACTTCCCCCTTTACAAAAATCATTCTCATAATCTTCCGTAGCTTATTTCTAACGTCAGAGCCACCATTTTTAAGAAATTCATTTACCACACTATCATCATCTGGGGCCTTTTTATTATTTGATCCATTTAGTACTGTTACTAATTCTTCCTCACAAGATTTATCTTCCTCGACATCCAGAGTGTCACAAACTTCTTCATTTTCCTCTTTATCTTTTCATGTAGCTCTAAACTAGGTTAGCACATTCCCAAAATATTCTGCCCTTCTCTATTTAACTCTTTACTTATCACTAATTGTGGTCCCAGTCCTATCTTTGACTGGGACAAATCCAGATTGACTACTCTATCTCAATCTATTAGCATACTAGTGGAATATTTTATTATTATACCGTCTAGCTGCACCTTCCAAATATTTGGCAATTTTATCCTTGGTCTCCAATTCAGACCTTCTTAGTTCAAATCTTAGTGTTTTTTCCACTTTCTTTACATTCTTTATATTTTCATATTATCTATCACTCAGGTACTCTTGTACAAACCCCTCCTCCTCTCTAATAAGCAAAATATTTTGACTAATATTCCTTGTTGTGTTCCTAACTTTCTTCCCTAGCTATCTTCCATTAACAATTTTGCAAGTTATTTTCCTAAAATTATTCCATTCATCATCGCTATTGTCAAATTTTAAACCCTCTTCTTTAATATCCAACTTTTCTCGGGAAGTTTCTCACTAATGCGCATTCTGGATCCTACCAACGTCTTTGCTTCTCAAATGGTAGTTATCCTTCCTAAATTTCAGCCTGAAATTAACCCTAGACATTACTAGGTGGTGATCATTATTTTTAACATCAATAACATCACTCCTATATACCCTAGTATTGCGTATTGATCCTGCCTGTCTTGTTTACAATAACATAATCTATAAAGCTAGCCCGAAAAAAGGGGGAAACACCCCCTGAAAGTCACAGGATCTTAATGAAAATCACACGATTGGATTCTGCATATTAGAGAACCCTTATGTAGACGTTTCAAGCTCCTATCTGAAAAAAAAGTGGAATTTTATATTCTTTGCAAGAAAAAAGATCACGGATGCGTGTTTTTAGTTTATTTTTCCCCAGGGGTGATTGTATCGGCCCAGTAGTCCTAGAATATCGAAAGAAGGCTCATTCCAACGGAAATACAAAGCTCTAGTGCTCTTTTCAAGTGAACAAAGGGGCTAGAGGGCAACTACGCCCAATCCCACGCCCCTTTTTCTCAAAATCGTCTGATCAAAACTTGAGATAGCCATTTTGCCTCTGGGGGAAAGGTCTTTAAGTTATAAATTCGCCCATTGTTTACGTGTAATAATTGTTATTGGGAAGTATGCACGCATTTTTTGGGTGGGGGGAAGAATCTTCTGCTGGGGGGATTTTCCATGGGGAGGGAAGTTTCCAGGAGTGAATTTACAGGGGAAATTTTACACTGGGCGAATTTGCCAGAATTGCTCTACGAAATTAATCTTATGTCTTGCTTTCTCTCTGCCAACTCATTTTTACGCGTGAAGCTGTTAAGGGTAGTTGTCCGGGATAAATTTTCATCATGATTGAGTTGTCAAAAGGCTATATCCACGGGGAGGAGCAATTCTTCCGTGGAGGTAGAGCCAGATTTCCTGGCCTTGTTTTTAAAAGGATCAGCAACTAAAAAAAAAAAAAAAGTGATTTTAGCTGAAAGTAAGGGGCGACAGTAAAACTTAAAACGAACAGAAATTATTACATATATGAAGGGGTTTGCCCCTCCTCAACACCTCACTCTTTACGTTAAAGTTTGAATTTTACCGCATTTCTTTAAGAACGACTACTGGAACTCGAGGTTTGTTAATTTAAAAAAATAAGAAGCTTTTTTAAAGCTTCTAGAAAACTTTAGTGTAAAGAGCAAGGTGTTGAAGATTGGGAAACCCCCCTCATTTACGTAATAATTTCTGTCCGTTTTAAGTTTTAATGTTGCTCCTTGCTTTCAGTTGAAAAAAATCTGTTTTTGTTTCATTTAATTCATGGGAAAATCTCTTTACTAAGTCAGCAATACTGTGTAGACTCTCACTTAAGAAAGCCGATTGAACTTAAAAGATTTGTTGGACCGTGGTTTGTCTTTATTCTCTATGACTGTTGGCTCGATTTAATTAACACAAAACAGAAAATTATCCAAGAGAGACGAAGAGTAAAAAACAAGCGAATTTTTAAATTGTTAAAAATGGTAAGGCTAAACTACCTTTTGCAGTCGCAATATTTCTTTCGTTGCTGAAAGATGTAATAGATTCGGAATTTCAGCTCAAGTGAGTTTGCTTTCAACATTACCAACAATCCACTATATCGATTTACAAAAATCACCCCAAACACTATTGTCAGTGACCGTCTTCTTCATGAAAAACATAGCATTTCATATTTTTTAATTAGAGCGCTAAAACCCACATTCTAGGATTTTCTGGCATGCCGAGTTTCAGCCATGCTGAGTTTTCCATAACAACTGTTAGAGGAATAAGTAATAAAATAGGAAAATTTTTCAAAGTCCTGAAATGTATTAGTATCTATTCATATTTACTCATTCATTTTTATTCTGTTAAATGTGCTTAAGTTTGCTGTAATACTTACATCGAAACTAAGACACCCACAATTCTGTTCATCAAAAGCCTTGAAAACATAACTGGCATATCGACTAGCGTCTCCGTGGGGGAAGAATTGGGAATATATCAAACGAAATGTCTCCTCGTAAACAGCCCCACTTGGACAATCCTGAAATATTAAAGAAATCACAGATACCAGGATTAAATGAACCCTTGGGAAGCCAAACCGATTAACTCCAGAAGAATTTTACTTAAGATGAACTCAGATTCATCGTGTTAATCAAAAATATTAATTTGATTGGCTTCTGACATTTTACTTCCGTAAAGTAGTTCCTCCTCAACAAGAAAAATTTCTTCTCCCCCTACAAAAATGAGTAGTGAGGGAGTTCAAGTTTCTATGACAGCCCTCCCTGGATTTCTATGATAACCCTCTGACGTCATGACATCCCAGCCAAGATTCCTATGAGAGCCCTGTTTCTAAGCGTTCTCAAGTGCTTCAGTATGAATAATTGGAGTGTGGTCGCTATAATACACAAGTGGCAATAATAGGGAAATTAACCTAGGGCTTCGAGCACACAGATAGCAAATTAACAAGGGATTCTGATCACACATGTGACAGGATTTCAATAACACAGGTGGCAGGATTTCAAGCGCATGTCCTGTTACGTCACGACTTTCCCTGCCAAGATTCCGACCCAGGCAAGATTTCCTTGGTGTTTCAGTATGATCAATTGGAGTGTGGTCGGGATAATACACAAGACGAAATGACAAGAATTTAACATGGAATTTTAAAGGGTCATATAAGTGAAGCTACCAGCCCCTCACACCGTTGCACCTGTGCAATGTACTCACCGGTCCTATTAAAGGGAACACAGTTGGTAAGCCTCTCACGACACACCCCTCTGAACTCCAATGACATCACATGACTTACCCCGTTTTAAACGGTCAGGTGTAATATGGTTGACATAATTTTATGTAACCTTGTGACTTAACTTAATGACAGAACACATCTTATGTGATGTCACGTTATGATTGTGCAACCATTACTGTCACATAATACAATTTTACATTTTTTTTTACCAAAACGTTCAAAGCATTTTTCTTTCTTTTAACTTAATGGCGGCACACACTTTATGCAAGGTCACCCCATCATACGCAATGACAGCGCAGCCATCACTGTCACATAATACCATTTTGAAATTTCATTTTCGCCCGAAACAGTCAACGCATTTTTTCTTTATTTTAACTTAAGACGGGGGAAACTTTATGTAAGGTCAGAACAAACTTTTATGTAACGACAGTGCTTATCACTGTCGCATAGTACCTTTTTTTGACATTTTATTTTTCGCCCTAAACGTTCAAAGTATTTCTTTTTTCTTTTAGTTCTTTGTCCTCGCTAGAACCCGAAAGGTCAATTTCCTTCCAATGGGAGAGCGCTCCCAACCATCAGGACTGGCCTGTTATCCTCTGTAATTTGTCCTACTCATTACTTTCAAGAAATAGTACATTCCCGTGACTTCAAAGGACACACCTCCGCTAATTACGATGACAAATCTGCCGGGAATCCGAGCTCATATCGGACTTCTCCTGGCCAGGTGTAAAATCGATGATGCAAAAGACACAAAGGAATGTCTTTCCTTAGGAAAATGAACCATTATTACAAAAATTAGTATTAAATAACTGAGAGAGTGCATAAGTTTTGCATTTTACACATATTGCAAGGGCAATTAAGGAATATCTAAGATATTGTTCTATTTTGTGTGTGTTTTCTACGAGAAATGGACCATTATTACAAAACTTAGTATTAATTAACTGAAATAGGTCATAATTTCTTCATTTTAATCATATCACGCAAAATCATAATCAATCATAATCAACAAAAATTTAATTTATTATTTCCATCTTTGTGTCTTTTCTCAGAGAAACGGACCATTATTACAATACTTAGTATTAACTAGCTGATATAGTTCATAAATTCTTCATTTTATTCAAATAGCACGGGTAATTAAGGAGCATTTAATATGTATTTTTTTATTTTTGTGTGTTTTCATACAGAAATGGACCATTATTACAAAACTTGGTATTAACTAGTTGAAATAGTCCATCAGTACTTCATTTTAGCCAAATCGCACGGGTAATCAAGGAAAATTTAAAACATTTTTCTATTTTTGTGTGTTTTCTTATAGAAATGCACCCTTATTACAAAACTTAATTTTAACTAGCTGAAAGAGTGCTTAAATTCTTTATTTCTAGTCACTTTTATTATTGTTTTTTTCTCTTAGAGAAATGGCCACGCTATGCAAAATTCTAGTCTTAACTTGCCAAAAGAGGGAGTATTAGTAATTTTTCTTGCTGAATGAAGTTATAATTGGACTCGGCATTTTGAATATGCATCGTTTTCTCTTATAGTTTTACGCTTGTTAGAATATTTGGTATTGATTTTTCTCATTTTGGTTTAATAGAGTTAGTTAATTCTCAAGGAAGAGAAAAAAGTTAGATTTTGATTCCAAATTTTCTCTAAAGAATAGAAATAGTTCCAGTTTAAATCTGATTTTTCTCAATGTAGAGAAAGAAGTCTCACTCCACTTCTGACTTTTCGGTAGAAGATAGATAAAGTTATATTTCAATTCCGAATTTTTTCCAACGAAGAGAGAAAATTTCACTTTAATTCTGAGTTTTCTCGATGAAGTTAAGACAAGTTCAATTTCTCTTCTGAATTTTTCTATTGAATTGAAAAATGTTGATGTTCAATTGTGAAAGCTTTTCAAAGAAGAGAAAAAGTTCCAGTTCAAATCGGAATTTTTCTCAACGAAGAGAATGTAGTCTCACTTCTGAATTTTCGGTAAAAGCTGGAAAAATTTATAATTCGATTCTGAATTTTCTCCAAAAAAGAGAGAAAGTCCTGCTTTAATTCTGAGTTTTCTCAAAGAGTGAGGAAAAGTTTAAGTTCTCTTCTGAATTTCCATAGAGGAGGAAAATGTTAATGTCCAATTGTGGATTTTTTTCCAATGAAGAGAAAAATGTTAAACTTTGACTCTGAATTTTCTCAAAGAAGAGCAAAACGTTACACATCAGTTCTGAGTTTTCCTAAGAAGAGAGAAAGTTCCAGTTCAGTTTGGAATTTTCTCAACGAAGAGAAAAAAGGTTCAAGTTTTCTTCTGAATTTTCTCAAGGAAGAGAAAAAGTTACATTTCGATTCCAAATTTTTTCAGATAATAGATATAGTTCCAGTTCAATTATGGATTTTCTCAAATAAGTGAGGAAAAGTTCAAGTTCTCTTCTGAATTTCCATAGAAGAGAAAAATGGTAATGTTAAATTATGAATTTTTCCCAATGAAGAGAAAAAAAATGTTAAACTTCGATTCTAAATTTTCGGTAGAAGATAGAAAAAGTTACACTTCTGTTCAGAGTTTTCATAAGAAGAGAAAAAGTTCCACTTTAGTTCGGAGTTTTCTGAAAGAAGTGAAGAACGAAGATAAAAGAGTTCCCCTTCTATTAAGAATTTTTTCAAAGAATAAAAAAAATACATTTCATTTCCGATTTTTTTCCGGAGAATACAAGTTGCTCCAGTTCCATTCCTAATTTTCTCAAAGAAGAAAAAAGAAGTCTCACTTCACTTCTAAAATGTTGAAGAGAAAGAAGTCTTACTTCACTTCTGAATTTTCAGCAGAAGATGGAAAAGTTATGCTTCGACCCTGAATTTTTTCCGAAGAAGGAATGAGTTTTCTCAAAGAAGTGAAGAACGATGATAAAAATATTCCACTTCTTTTCTGAATTTTTCAAAGAAGAAAAAAGTCCAACTTCTCGTCTGGATTTTTCCATGGAAGTGTAAAAAATGCTAAATTTTGATTCTGAATTTTTTCCTGAGAAGAGAAAAAATTTTAAACTTTAATTCTGAATTTCCCAAAGAAGAGAAAAAAATAGTTGTACATCAGTTCTGAGTTCCCTAAAAGAAGAAAAAGATACACTTAAGTCTTGAATTTTCTCAAAGAAGAGAAGAAATGTTCAAGTTCTCTTATAAGTTTTTTAAAAGAAGAGAAAAATATATATTCCGGTTCTGTGACTCACCAACGAAGATAAAAAGTTATCTTCCGCATTTTTCCATGGAAGTGATAAAATGCTAAGGTTCGATTCTAAATTTTTTTCCAGAGAAGAAGAAAAATGTTAAACTTTGACTCTGAATTTTCGGTAGAAGATAGAAAATGTTACACTTCAGTTCTGAGTTTTCCTAAGAAGAGAGAAAGTTCCACTTTAGTTCCGAAGTATCTCAACGAAGAGAAAAAAGTTCAAGATCTCTCCTGAATTTTTTTCAAAGAAGAGAAAAAATTACATTTCTATTCCTAATTACTCGAGAGAATAGAAATAGTTCCAGTTCAATTCTGAGTTTTCTCAAGGAAGCAAAAGAACTCCCACTTCACTTTGGAATTTTTCTCAGTGAAGAGAAAGAAGCCTCACCTAACGTCTGAATTTTCAATAGAAGCTAAAAAATGTGTGTGTGTGTAAAACTTCGACCCTGAATTTTTGGTAGAAGATAGAAAATGTTACACTTCAGTCCTGAGTTTCCCTAAGAAGAGAGAAAGTTTCACTTTAGTTCGGAATTTTTCAAGGAAGAGAAAACGTCATATTTCGATTCCAAATTATTCAAGAGAATAGAATAGTTCCAATTCAGTTCTGAGTTTTCGCAAGGAAGAAATAGAACTATCGCTTCACTTCTGAATTTTCAGTAAAAACTGAAAAAATTAGTGTTTGTGTGTGTGTGTGTGTTTGTGTGCGTGTGTGTGTGTGTTTGAGTGAGTGAGTGTGTGTGTGTTTTTGTGTGTGTGTGTGGTACTGTGGCGTGAATTGCTTGGATTATCACGCTCAAGCAATGAAATGCCGACTTCTTGCTGTTCGAAAAAATACACTGTTTAATTTAGATTCATCATTTTATTTTCGGAATGAAACAAAATTCTAGTTTTTCAAAGAAAATTAAAGAACTCCATTAAGCCAAAATGAAAAAAATCGATATCAAATAATCTGCCAAGCGTAGAACTATCAGAGAAAATGATACATTTTCAAAATTCCGAGTCCAAATCTGCCTTCATTCAGCAAGAAAAATTAATAATACCCTCTCTTTTGGAAGTTAAGACTAGAGTTTTGCATAGCGGGGCCATTTCTCAAAAAAAAAAGAGAAATGACTAGAAATTAAGAATTATGCACTCTTTCAGCTAGCTAATACTAAGTTTTGTAATAATGTTGCATTCCTCAAGGAAAACACACAGACATAGAAAAATGCATTAAATGTTCCTTGATTACCCGTGCGATTTGACTAAAATAAAGAACTTATGGACTATTTCAACTAGTTAATACTTAGTTTTGTAATAATGGACCATTTCTAAAAAAAAACACAAATAAATAGAAAAAACATATTAAATGTTCCTTAATTACCTGTGCGATTTGACTAAAATGAAGAATGTATGAAGTATTTCAGCTAGTTTATACTAAGTTTTGTAATAACGGTCCATTTCTCTAAGAAAAGACATAAAATAGAATAAAAATGTACTAAATTTGTCTTAATTACACCCGCAAAATTGTTTGTTTGTGTGTGTCTGTGTTTGCATGCGTGCGTGTGTGTGTGTGTGTTTGTATGCGTGTGTGTGTTTTTATTTGTGTGTGTGTGTGTGCGTGTGTGTGTGTTTTTGTGTGTCTGAGTGCGTGTGTGTGTTTGTGTGTGTGTGTGTGTGTGTGTGTGTGTGTGTGTGTGTGTGTGTGTGTGTGTGTGTGTGTGTTTGTGTGTGTGTGTGTGAGCGTGTGTGTGTGTGTGAGTGTGGGTGTGTGTGTGAGTGTGTGTGGGTGTGTATGTGTGTGTGTGGTACTGTGGCTTGAATTTCTTGGAGTATCACGCTCTAGCAATAAAATTTCGACATCTCGTTGTTCAAAAAAATATACTGTTTAATTTAGATTCATCAGTTTATTTTCGGAGTGAAACAGAATCCTGGTTTTAAAAGAAAATTAAAGAACTCCATTAAACCAAAATGAACAAAATGCAATATCTAACAATCTACAAAGTGTAAGACTATCAGAGAAAACGATGCATTTTCAAAATGCCGATTCCAACTCTGACATCATTCAGCAAGAAAAATTACTAATACACTCTTTTGGCAAGTTTTAGGTATTAGCGTATTGTTCTTGGGCGTATTTGTATCGCAGGTATCTAGACAGATTTTTAGTAGCTCTTGTAAAAGATACTGCTCATATTTACGTCCTTCCTATAAATTCCACCAACAACAAGTTCCAATGGCACTAAAAACGGCACTTTTGGAAAAATATCTCAAGTGGAAAAGCTGGGGCTAGTAGGCTACCAGAACTTTTAGAGTAGGGGTAAATGGTACATACTAAGCATAGGTACATAGTGAGCCACTAAGCTTAACTGCCATCTACTGAGTTGAAAAAGGACGCCCAAGCCATGTGACATAGTTTACAGGATGGCCGACTTTTTTTGTCCACTTTTGAAGGTATGTTTCTATCTTCGTTTTCCACCAGCTCTCTTTAACCTTTTTGTTATACCCTAGGAAAAATATTTCTTGTATGCACTTCTTCATCTTTCTCTGCTACGGTTTATCCTAGAAGGTTGTTTTTTACCTTGTGTGAATCCTTATTTATCAGAGAGCATAAGCAGTGCCATCTTTTACCTATCTTACAGCCAGCTTCAGGTAGTTTCACTTTTAAAGAACAGATGGCCTGTGGTACATACTGAGCCACTCAGAAGCGGTACATACTGGATCAGTGGCTCACTATGTACCATAGGATTTTTCGCTCAGGTTTCTTCTAGAAACTGATTTGCTATTCAAAGTACTTTTGTTCTAGGAACTGATCTACAACCAGAAAGAAGTCTCAAAATGCCATGAGTCCCAAAGGGGCCAGATAGAAAAGTACAGACAGGATGCAGCGAAACAGCAGGCTGAATCCAAAGAGAATACTAGACTAGCTTTGAATAAGGTCTGTGAAGGTATCAGTGTCCGAAAGGCTGGAAGTATGTTTGGCATTCCCAGAGCAACGCTTCAGCTGCGGTACAACGAATATAAGAATTTCAGTGATGACCAGAAGGTCTCAGCCAGTCTCGCCAGAAAGCATGTATTTGTCACCGTGTTTTCTCCCAATTGAGAAGCTGCTTTGGTCACTTACTTAATCACCGCTTCGAACATGTGTTACGGGCTTACTGAAATAGAGGCCAGGAAACTGGCATATCAGTTTGCATTAGCAAATGAGAAAAAAATGCCTCAGGCAAGGGTTGACCACGAAAAAGCGGGTAGAGAATGGATGTATGTTTTCAAATCTCGGAATCCTACTTTATCACTGAGGAAACCAGAAGCAACCAGCTTCAGTCGAGCATCCAGCCTCAGTCGAGCAACCAGCCTCACAATGTGATGCAGTTTTTCAACAACCTGCGTACTGTGCTTGAAAAAACTGCTTTGATGCAGCTGATATTTACAACACGGACGAAACAGGTGTGACCACAGTTCACAAGCCACCAAAGGTCCTTGCCGAGAAAGGAAGAAAAATAGTAGGTAAAGTTACTTCAGCAGAAATAGGAACTCTAGTGACAGTGATTGGAACACTTGCTGCTGCTGGAAATTTCCTGCCTCCGTACTTGATCTTTCCCAGAAAGAAAGTTCAGCCACATATGCTGAATGGAAGCCCTGCTGGATCGGCAGGAGGAGCAAACCCAACTGGATGGGTATCCCAAGATCTGTTTTGCGACTACTTGCAACATTTCGCCAAAAATTCGCATGCTTCAACTGAGCAGAAAAAGCTGCTCATACTAGAGAATCACGAATCCCATATCTCAGTAAATGCACCGGAATTCGTCAAGAAGAATGGCATAGTCGAACTGACTATTCCCCCACACTGCAGCCACAGGTTACAACCCCTTGATGTCAGTGTATATTTCTCATTCAAGGCCCAGTATAACAGGGCAATGGATAATTGGATGTTGAGCAGTCTGGAAAAAAACATCTTGATCTACGATATTGCTGGGCTAGTTGGTTCAGAATTTCCGCTCGCCTTTACCCCTTCCAACATCCAGAGTGGATTTGCTAGATCAGGCATTTGACCTTACAACCCAGGCGTATTTACAGAACAAGATTTCCTGTGCTCATATGTCACAGACAGACCCGAAAAGCTGTGTACTCTCGCCAAGAGGCTAACAGCACAGGTGCGAGTACCAGCCCTCAAATTAGAAGAGCAAGCATGACCGACTATGTAAGACAGGCGCACATACCCTAATCTTCTATCGCCTTCAGTCCAGAACAGGTGAGGCCTTTTGCTAAAGCTGCTCCTAGGAAGCAGTATTTCAGAGGTAGGAAGCGAGGCTCATCCAAAATCTTGACTGATACGCCTGTAAAGCAACAAATTGAAGCAGAGGAAGTAGCAAGAGCCAGCAGAAAGGGGAAAGCTGCAAAGCCAAAGCAAAGAGGAATGCAAAAGAAAGCAGCAAAGAAGGTTTTACAGTTTGACGAGGACAGTGATGGAAGCCTTTCACTCTATGATGACAGTTATGATTCGTCACTTCACGTTGGACAGGAGAAAGAAGACAAGATTTATTCAGAGGACGTACTGTTTGACACATTTATAATTGGCGATTTTGTGAAATTTTCTTATGAAGGCGAATATTTCCCTGGAGTGGTTCAGGTAAAGAACAAAGACTCTGCCCAAGTTAGTGTGCTAAGCATGGCGGGAGTGAATGGGTGGAAGTGGCCCGAAAAAGAAGACGCCATTGTGTATCCCCGTGAAGATATTCTGAAAAAGATTTCAAACCTGATCCCAGCAAAAGAGACAGCTTCAAGGGCATCTTCTTTCTTTACTTTCGAGGATTGGTAAACATCTGTAGTTTTCATTTCTTGCCAGACGTTTTTTTTTATTGCATACCATTTTAGTTTTCTTACTTTTCTAGTGCTTTAACATTATAAACGAATGACTGTCATGTGTTTCATTTTTTAGAAGTTTTGTTTACCTTTGTACCGTTTTAACACATTAAACGAATGATTTTTTATTTGAGAGTCTTCAAGCGTCCCAGTTTGTACCATAGGATGGCTTACTATGCACCATCTCCGGTCCATACCAGGCCAGGTGGTACATAGTGATCCACTGAGATTTTTCCCTAGATGGAGCCAGTATTAAAATCTGCAAAAATTATAACAAAAACTGCTTGTTATGTGCTACGTTATGATGCAAGAGAAGTAACAAAACACCCAACGGGCAGCAAGAAGATCCACTTTTCCAAAATCCGGCTCAGTATGGACCACTCTCCCCTAACGTTTAATGGCTAATTTGAAAGCTATTGCTCATATCTACATGATTTTTATCAATTCTACCATCCGTAAGTGTGATATAGCGTTAAAAACAACATGCACTTTTGATGTCACTTCTTAAGTAGAAAAACTTGGAAGCTTAAAAGAATATCATCGCTGTAATAATTATCGCCCAAAATACTTAACTTGAAGTTTGCAAGAACACCTCTTGTATATTCATTCTCCAAGCTCCTTTAATAAGTTGCGTAATTAGGGTACAAACAGTAAAATATAACAGATTATATTATTAGAGGCGTGGTTCTGTTAATACAGCGTTCGACTTCGAATTAGAGTGTCTTGCATTCGACTCCTGCTCAGGTGTTTTTTTTTCGCTTATGGTTTTTCCCTTCAATACGATCGTTTTCAGATAATTTCAAGGTTTTTGTAAATCTGATGCACTCATTCTTTAAAGTATGTCCCAGGAAGGTATTTGGTCAAGCATTTGCATTCAAAAGGGCGTAGAGGTCATCTAGTTCACGGTTTGCAACGACATTCTGAATAGATAACTAAATCCATTCCCAACGAATGGCGTAATTTTGTCAAAATACTGTGGAGATGGTCAATGTTGGAGCCAAATAAAAAAGGTAAAGTTGTACTAAAGAAAACTGACCTGTTTCAGTGGATGCTTGAATTAAGCAGGCTTATCTTGGTTTTGACAACATTTTTGGAGAAACTAAATATCGACTGGGAGGGGGAGGGTGAACTGGGGTCTGAAGGAAAACTGGAGTCGGGGAGGGGATGTTGCCCCCTATGCCCCATAGCAAATTATCCCTCTGACCCCAACCCCTTGCCACTTAGTGATTGGAGAAATGTTGGCATGTGGTTCCGGAACCACTCAAAGTTGTATATTAGAAGAAGGATTACTTATGTTACACCTACTTGTTCAAATTATTTACTTGCTAATTCCGCCGTAATATTCTCTCCATACTTAAGATTGTGCATCCAAAGAAGAAGAAAGAAAAATGAAAACAGTTCTGTAGGAGAATTCAGGTAATTCTCCCCAAAATTTTTGAAATGAAAACAAATTTAGTTTATAATACCATGTATCGTACCTGCACAAGAAATGATCTTTTTTTGAAATTTCCATTCATTTCCGATTAATGAATGGCTTTTTATTTAGGAACAGGTCAAGTAAACCCCTAAGCCTGAAGGCACATTTCCGTTGAGCTTGCAATTTCAGCAAGTATGTCGATACATAAACTTGTCCACTCAGTTAAACTTTTGTGTCGTAGCTACTCGCCTTGAGCTACTTTCTTAAGTGCTACTAAATTTAATTTTTTAAAAAAATAAAGAATTAAAGATCTCTTTCTTCTTTTTTAATTTTTTTACAAAAAGAAACGATACTATGTTTTGAAATTTTTTTAAAATTATTTTTTCCTTCAATTCTTGTATGGCTTCTTAGTTCTCCTCCTTAATGAGGGTTGAGATGTCGTCATTAGAGCTTGAAGCCGCGCCAAAAAGTCGGCGGCGCGCCGCCGAAAAAAAAAATGGCGGGGCGCCGCCGAGCTTGCATTAGCGCGCTAACGCCGCCGCTGATTCTATCGGCGCCGGCGTCACTAATACGCCGCCGTGTTTTTGTCTTTTTTTGGTTATAGATATCGACCTCCGGGCTTCAACCGTCATCCCGGCTAATCTGTTTCTTAAAAATAAATACTGTCATCTTGGGCACGCCATGTATATCGGTTCATAGGAAGGAGAAGAAGAAATTTTTCTTGAAACAAAAATTCTACCTTCCACTTTAAAATTCTGTTCATTTTTCTTTGTTATTTTTCGGATGAAAAGAGGTAGGTAAAAGAGCATTAGGCAATTCAGGATGTTGTCATAGGCAGCGCAATCGAGCTGTCTAAGTAAAGAACAATGTTGGCACAATGTATTATTTTTTACTTTTTTTTTGTTTCCATACCAGGGCAATTCGTATCGAAGGAGTTGTCGTAGAAACTTCAAAAAGGGCTCATTCGATTGGAAATTGGAATAACTAGTGACCTTTTTAATAGTCGAAAGTGATTGGAAGGCAGCTAACACCCCTTCCACGCCCACCGTTTCCCCAAACACATCCAATCAAAATTTTGAGATAGCAATTTTGTTCAGAGTAACTTATTTCCAAAGAGAAAATATGTTTTTTGAGGAGGTTACTCCCCCACAACCCTTAGGGCAAGGATTTTGTAGTTATGCCCTGGAGGTATATAAGAACGATGTTGGCACAATGTATCATTTATTATTTTTTCCATTAGACCAGGGCACTTCATATCGAAGAAGTTGTCGTAGAAACTTCGAAAAGGGCTCATTCAAATAGAGATTGGAGTGGCTTGTGCCCTTTTTGATAGTCGAAAATGATTGGAAGGCAACTAACACCCCTTCCACGCCCACCGTTTCCCGAAACACATACAATCAAAATTTTGAGATAGCCATTTTGTTTAACATAGTTGAAGGTTCTGGAAATTAGGTCTTAGAGGATGACAACCACCCTCAGAGCCCTTAGGGTAAGGGTTGTAATTTATGCCCTGGGGGCATATACGGTGCTTATAGAAAGCGTTGGCGTAGAAACTCAAAAAGGGATCATTAGTTTGGAAATCGAAAAGCCTAGTGCCCTTTTTAATAATCGAAAGTGATTGGAAGGCTTGACATTCTTATGCTAGAGATCGATGTGGGTATAATGTATCATTTTTTTGTTGTTGTTGTTGTTTAGACCAGGGCACTTCGTATCGAAGGAGTTGTCGTAGGAACTTCGAAAAGGGCTCATTCGATTGAAAATAGAAAGGGCTGATGTCCTTTTAAAAAGTCGAAAGTGATTGGAGGGAAACTAATCCCCCTTCCACACCCACTCTCCCGTTCGCCTTTATGTTTAAATACTAAGTATTGCCGTAATATTGAATCAGCGGGGCCCGTATCTTTTATGGTTTTAAATTCGGTAAATCAGCAGCATTCAATAAATGACTTACGGAATTACATTCAATTATTCGGGGATTCTTTTAATCTTAGAACTTTACCGAATCAAAATAGACTAATTATATCCTAGCTATCCAAGAAAGTAAACAAATTTTTTTGAGAATGTTATCAAGTTTTCCATTTCAGGTCAACTAGAGGAGGTATGAAACTAAATTAAACACTACTATTTGTGTCCATATTTTGATAAGGGTCTATGTTAGTAGAGATGACCCTATTGATACAACCGGGAGTCCATATATGGGCATAGAACCACGTGGTTTATGGTTTTTGTCAGTGAGAATGAAAAAACAGGAATTTTGTCACATTTATGGATGTTTTCATGGATGGTTATGTGTGTTGGTCGATTTATTTGATGTTTTTCATGGATGTTTTATGGTTTTTGTCAGTGAGAATTTGAAAAACAGGAATTTTGTCACATTTATGGATGTTTTTATGGTTTTGTCAGTGAGAATGAAAAAACAGGATTTTTGTCACATTTATGGATGTTTTTATGGTTTTTGTCAGTGAGAATGAAAAAACAGGAACTTTCTCACATTTATGTCTGTTTTTATGGATTTTGTCAGTGAGAATGAAAAAACAGGAACTTTCTCACATTTACGGATGTCAACAGCAATTTATGTCTAGGCCCCTATTGATCCGACGAGAACCACGAGGTTTATGGTTTTCTCAGTGAGAATGAAAAAACAGGAACTTTCTCACATTTACGGATGTCAACAGCAATTTATGATACTGTCAACATTTCTCCAGGAATAGATCCAAATCATTAATGTCTTTGCCTCGGAAACAGCTCTTTTGGTCGAACTCCAAAAGATATTAATAACCAAACGCCATGGAAACAATTCTCAAAGAAACATCTTAGCGATGAATTGTTTTAGCGCGGGAATCAGGTTTCTTATTAATTTGAAATACCTCAGCGCAGAGATGCCAAAAACAAAAGGAACACGCTGAATTTACTTTTAGGGATTATTTGGGCGAAACTGTTTTAGACAGGTTATGGAATTATTTCGGCGAAACAGTTAGAGACATTTTAAAAGATGATTTTAAAAGATGATTTTAGAAGAGGATTTGAGGGTGAAACTCTGTGGTCCTTATAATACACAAGTTCCATTTGGACAATGTTGTGAGGTCCCCTACCACAACCTCAAAGGCTTCCGATCCCCCCACCCCAACCCCGAAGGAAGCCACCGGTCCTCAAAGGTCCCCCAAGCTCCCAAAGGCCCCCCCCCCAGACCCCCAAAGGACCCCCCAGGCCCCAAAGGACCCCCCAGGCCCCCAAAGGGGCCCCACCCTCTCCCTCCCTCTCCTCCCCCTCCTCACCTTCCCCTCCCCCACCCCTCTCCCTCCCTCTCCTCCCCCCTCCTCACCTTCCCCTCCCCCTCCCCTCCTCCCCCCTCCTCCCCCTCCCCTCCTCCACCTCCCCTCCTCCACCTCCCCTCCTCCCCCTCCCCTCCCCTTCCCTCCCCCATTTTTTAATATTTTATGATAGTGACTATGTTTTAGTTAAGATTTTCGAGTTTTAGCTTAGAGTCTTAGCTTAGAGTTTTTGTTAGAGTTGAAGTTTAGTTTAATTTTAGTTAAGAGTTTGATGTTTTACCTTTGAGTTTCAGTTAGAGTTCTAGTTTAGTTTCGTTTTAGTTAAGAGTTTGGTGTTTTACCTTAGAGTCTTAGCTTAGAGTTCTAGTTTAGTTTAGTTTTACTTAAGAGTTTAAAGTTTTATCTTAGAGTCTCAGCTTAGAGTTTTTGTTAGAGTTCTAGTTTATTTTATTTTTAGTTAATAGTTTAGTGTTTTTAGCTTAGAGTCTTAGCTTAGAGTTTATGTTGAAGTTATAGTATAGTTTAGTTATAGTTTAGAGTTTTAGCTTAGAGTCTTAGCTTAGAGTTTTTGAGTTTAGAGTTTAACATATAGTCTTAGCTTAGAGTTTTAGTTAGAGTTCTAGTTTAGTTTAGTTTTAGCAACAGTTCAGAATTTAGAGTTTTAGCTTAGAGTCTTAGCTTAAAGTTATAGTTTGGTTAAGTTTTAGTTAAGAGTTTAGAGTTTTTAGCTTAGAGTTTTTGTTGAAGTTCTAGTTTAGTTTAGTTTTAGTTAATAATTTAGAGTTTTAGCTTAGAGTCTTAGCTTAGAGTTTTTGTTAGAGTTCTAGTTTAGTTTAGTTTTAGTTAAGAGTTTAGATTTTTTAGCTTAGAGTCTTAGCTTAAAGTTTTAGTTGGGTTTAGTTTTAGTTAAGAGTTTTTTTAGCTTAGAGTCTTAGCTTAGAGTTTTTGTTAGAGTTCTAGTTTAGTTTAGTTTTAGTTAAGAGTATAGAGTTTTTAGCTTAGAGTCGTAGCTTAGAGTTTTATTAAGAGTTCTAATTTAGTTTAGTTTATTTAAAGTTCAGAATTTAGAGTTTTAGCTTAGAGTCATAGCTTATAATTTTACTTAAAGTTGTAGTTTGGTTAAGTTTTAGTTAAGAGTTTCGAGTTTTATCCTAGAGTCTTATTTTAGAGTTTTTGTTAGAGTTGAAATTTAGTTCAATTTTAGTTAAGAATTTGATGTTTTACATTTGAGTTTCAGTTAGAGTTCTAGTTTAGTTTAGTTTTAGTTAAGAGTTTAGAGTTTTTAGCTTAGAGTCTTACCTTAAAGTTTTAGTTTGGTTTAGTTTTAGTTAAAAGTTTCGAGTTTTTTTTTATTATATTATTTGATTAGAGTTTTTGTTACAGTTCTAGTTTAGTTTAGTTTTAGTTATAAGTTTAGAGTTTTTAGCTTAAAGTCTTATCTTACAGTTTTATTAATAGTTCTAGTTTAGTTTAGTTTAGTTTAGTTACAGTTCATAATTTAGAGTCTTAGCTTAGAGTCATAGCTTAGAATTTTACTTAAAGTTGTAGTTTGGTTAAGTTTTAGTTAAGAGTTTCGAGTTTTAGCTTAGAGTCTTAGCTCAGAGTTTGTGTTAGAGTTCTAGTTTAGTTTAGTTTTAGTTAAGAGTTTAGAGTTTTACCTTAGAGTCTTAGCTTAGAGTTTTACTTAAAGTTTTAGTTTGGTTTAGTTTTAGTTAAGAGTTTTGAGTTTTTGCTTAGAGTCTTAGCTTAGAGTTTTTGTTAGAGTTCTAGTTTAGTTTAGTTTTAGTTAAGAGTTTAGAGTTTTTAGCTTAGAGTATTAGCTTAGAGTTTTATTAAGAGTTATATTTTAGTTTAGTTTAGTTACAGTTAAGAATTTATAGTTTTATATTATATTCATATATTAAATTTTTAATTATATTTTTAGTTTGACTAAGTTTTAGTTAAGAGTTTCGAGTTTTAGCTTAGAGTCTTAGCTTAGAGTTTTTTGTTAGAGTTCTAGTTTATTTTCATTTTAGTTAAGATTTTGATGTTTTACCTTTGAGTTTAAGTTAGAGTTGTAGTTTAGTTTAGTTTTATTTAATTGTTTGTTGTTTTACCTTAGAGTCTTAGCTTAGAGTTCTAGTTTAGTTTAGTTTTACTTAAGAGTTTAGAGATTTAGCTTAGAGTCTCAGCTTAGAATTTTTGTTAGAGTTCTAGTTTATTTTAGTTTTAGTTAAGAGTTTAGTGGTTTTAGCTTAGAGTGTTAGCTTAGAGTTTATGTTTAAGTTCTAGTATAGTTTAGTTTTAGTTTAGAGTTTTAGCTTATAGTCTTAGCTTAGAGTTTTTGTTAGATTTGAAGTTTAGTTTAGTTTTAGTTAAGAGTTTAGAGCTTTTTTTTGTTAGAGTTCTAGTTTAGTTTAATTTTAGTTAAGAGTTTGATGTTTTACCTTTGAGTTTCAATTAGAGTTCTAGTTTAGTTTAGTTTTAGTTAAGAGTTTGGTGTTTTACCTTAGAGTCTTAGCTTAGAGTTCTAGTTTAGTTTAGTTTTAGCTACAGTTCAGAATTTGGAGTTTTAGCTTAGAGTCATAGCTTAGAGTTTTACTTAAAGCTATAGTTTGGTTAAGTTTTAGTTAAGAGTTTAGAGTTTTTAGCTTAGAGTTTTTGTTGAAGTTCTAGTTTAGTTTAGTTTTAGTTAATAGTTTAGAGTTTTAGCTTAGAGTCTTAGCATAGAGTTTTTGTTAGATTTGAAGTTTAGTTTAATTTTAGTTAATAATTTGATTTTTTACCTTTGAGTTTCAGTTAGAGTTCTCGTATAGTTTACTTTTAGTTAAGAGTTTAGAGTTTTTTAGCTTAGAGTATTAGCTTAGAGTTTTTGTTAGAGTTATAGTTTAGTTTAGTTTTAGTTAAGAGTTTAGAGTTTTTTAGCTTAGAGTCTTAGATTAGAGTTTTTTTTAGATATCTATTTTAGTTTAGTTTTAGTTAAGAGTTTAGAGTTTTTATCTTAGAGTCTTATCTTAGAGTTTTTGTTGAAGTTTTAGTTTAGTTTAGTTTTAGTTTTAGTTAATAGTTTAGAGTTTTAGCTTAGAGTCTTAGCTTATAGTTTTTGTTAGAGTTGAAGTTTAGTTTAGTAATAGTTAGGAGTTTAGAGTTGTAGATTAGAGACTTAGCTTAGAGTTTTAGTTAAGTTTAGTTTTACTTAAGAGTATAGAGTTTTAGCTTAGAGTCTCAGCTTAGAGTTTTTGTTAGAGTTCTAGTTTAGTTTTATTTTAGTTAAGAGTTTAGTTTTTTTAGCATATAGTCTTAGTTTAGAGCTTTTGTTTTATTTCTATGTTATTTTAGTTGTAATTTAGAGTTTTAGCTTATAATTAGAGTTTTAATTGGAGTTCTAGTTTATTTTAGTTTTATTTAAGAGTTTAGAGTTTTTAGATTATAGTCGTAGATTAGTTTTATTTATAGTTCTAGTTTAATTTGGTTTTATTTAAGAGTTTAGAGTTTTAAAATAGAGTCTTAGCCTAGAGTTTTAGTTAGAGTTAAAGTTTAGTTTAGTTACAGTTAAGAATTTAGATTTTTAGCTTAGAGTCATAGCTTAGAGTTTTACTTAAAGTTATAGCTTGGTTAAGATTTAGTTAAGAGTCTCGATTTTTAGCTGAGTCTTAGCTTACAGTTTTTGTTAGAGTTCTAGTTTAGCTTAGTTTTACTTAAGAGTTTAGAGTTTTAGCTTACAGTCTTAGCTTAGAGTTTTTGTTAGATTTCTAGTTTAGTTTAATTTTTGTTGAGAATTTAATGTTTCACCTTTGAGTTTCAGTTAGATTTCTAGTTTAGTTTACTTTTATTTAATAGTTTAGTTTTTTAAATTAGAGTATTAGAATATAGTTTTAGTTAGATTTCTATTTTAGTTTTTTTTAATAGTTTAGAATTTTATCTTATAGTCTTAGCTTAGAGTTTTTGTTAGAGTTCTAATTTAGTTTAATTTTAGTTAAGAATTTGATGTTTTAGCTTTGAGTTTCAGTTAGATTTCTAGTTTAGTTTAGTTTTACTTAAGAGTTTAGTGTTTTGCCCTAGATTCTTATCTTAGAGCTCTAGTTAGAGTTTTCTTTTAGTTTAGTTTTAGTCAATAGTTTAGAATTTTAGCTTCGAGTCTTATCTTAGAGTTTTTGTTATAGTTATAGTTTATTTTAGTTTTAGTTATGAGTTTAGAGTTTTTGGCTTAGAGTCCTTTGCTTAGAGTTTTTGTTGAAGTTCTAGTTTAGTTTAGGTTTAGTTAATAGTTTAGAGTTTTAGCTTAGAGTCGTAGCTTAGAGTTTTTGTTAGAGTTCTAGTTTAGTTTAGATATAGTTAAGCGTCTGGAGTTTTACCTTCGAGACTTAGCGTTGAGTTTTAGTTTAGTTTATTTTTAGTTAAGAGTTTATATTTTTAGCTTAGTCGTAGCCTAGAGTTATAGTTAGAGTTCAAGTTTTGTTTAGTTATAGTTAAGAGTTTATAGTTTTTAGATTATATTCGTAGTTTAGAGTCTTTGTTAGAGTTCTAGTTTAGTTTACTTAAGAGTTTAGAGTTTTATAATAGAATCATAGCTTAGAGTTTTTGTTGAAGTTTTAGTTTAGTTTAGTTTTAGTTAAGAGTTTAGAGTTTTTTAGCTTAGAGTCCTAGCTTAGAGTTTTTGTTAGAGTTATAGTTTAGTTTAGTTTTAGTTAAGAGTTTGGTGTTTTACCTTTAGAGTTATAGCTTAGAGTTTTAGTTCGAGTTCTAGTTTTGTTTTAGATTAGAGTTTGGAGTTTTATCTTAGAGTCTTATCTTATAGTTTTTGTTAGAGTTATAGT
The DNA here is from genome assembly GCF_049724085.1 of Artemia sp. Qi Xiang Cuo. Taxonomy (NCBI): domain Eukaryota; kingdom Metazoa; phylum Arthropoda; class Branchiopoda; order Anostraca; family Artemiidae; genus Artemia; species Artemia sp. Qi Xiang Cuo. The sequence goes on from NC_142800.1 coordinate 60,113,814, forward strand.
TTAGTTTAGTTTTATTTAAGAGTTTATAGCTTATAGTCTTATCTTATAGTTTTTTTTTAATATATAGTTTATTTTAGTTTTAATTAAGAGTTTATATTTTTAGCTTATAGTCTTAGCTTAGAGTTTTTGTTAGAGTTCTAGTTTAGTTTAGTTTTAGTTAAGAGTTTTGAGTTTTACCTTAAAGTCTTAGATTAGAGTTTTAGTTAGGGTTGAAGTTTCGTTTAGTTTAGTTATAGTTAAGAGTTTATAGTTTTAGCTTAGAGTTTTAGTTAGAGTTATTGTTTATTTTAGTTTTACTTAAGAGTTATAGCTTAGAGGTTTAGCCTAGAATCTTAGCTTAGAGATTTAGTTGCTATTCAGTCTCTGACCTGTGAAGACCAATTTGTTCTTTCAATAGGATAAAATACCAGTTTTGAACAAGTGTTGAAAAAGCATTATATCCGGAATCAATTAGAGTCCGTAGCTAATTCAGTGACTGTTATTTCGTAACATTTTGCTGTGGGTTAAGGTGACCTAGTTTCAGGATATTCATTTAGATTTGGGATAATTTTTACATCCAACACCCAATTGTGAACGGTGGCTGGTGTTTACCCCCCCCCCCCCGGCCTCCGTGGAAAATACTCCCGAGGCAAGACCTATTTTGATTTCACCCGTGTTGTGACGTAATAATCGAATGAATACCTGTTTTGGTTTATACATTAGCTGGCTGGCGCTGGACTTTTTGAATATTTATTTGGAATATTTTGTTTGGCCTCACGTAAAGATAAGTTTTTTGCTTTTTTTATCTTACTACTCATAATCATGGCTTTTAAACAGTTTGATCTTGCTCTTGCGAAGTTCAAGGATTATCCCCTCTGGCCAGTAAGAATAATAATCAAAGCTGGTAAAGATACACGAGGCAAGCCAGTTTATACAGCATTTTGCTATGGATCGCATGATGAATTTCGCCTCGTGGCTGCAAATCTCCAGGTTTATGATCCTACCACTGTTAATTTGTCCGCTCCTGCTTCAAAAAAAGCTTTTGAAGAGCTTGCTACTACGCCTGATATTTACATGAGACTATCAAAAACATACCTTGCGATGAGAGGTAATGATAAGAGCAGAGCAAATGGCCCAGCATTAGGATTATCTAGCAGTATTAGCCCGATACAACAGAGACTTGTAGCTACCCAAGCTGAACTGGATAAAACCAGAAATGACCTGATGGACAGCATAACTCAAAAAGTTTCGGAAAAACTGGCTAGCTCAGACTCTCTTAAGGAATCGACTAAGCTTATTGCTAGTCAAATTTATGATGCTCTCATGATTGAATTTAACCCCAAGTTTCAGAGAATTGAAAAGTCGCTAAAGGGACTGAGTAATGAACCTGAAAATTTAGAGGACAGACTGAACAGGCTTGAGAATAAGTTGGATAGTTATGAACAAGAATCACTACTAGACAGCCTGGTTTTTCACGGTGTTAGGCAGAAAACTGGTGTTGACACTCGTTCTGCTGTGTTGCTAACTATTAATCTGAAGATGTCTTTGCCTGAAATTAGTACAAATGAGGTCGTGAACGTGTACAGACTTAGACTGAATAATGCTGCTACAGCTGATTCAACTCAGGCGGTTCCATCTACTCCAAGGGTCGCTCCGATAATAGTAAAGTTTTCGAGCAAAAGTGTTGTTTGTACAGTGTTCAAGGCTAAATCCCTCTAGTGGTATTTTTTTTGTTGAGTCTGTGACCAAGCAGAGACGAGATATTCTGAATGCGGCGAAAGACAAATTCGGTCAGCGGAATGCTTGGTCTGATCGGGGACAAATATTGGCAAAGCCTAGTGACGGGACTCCAATAAAAAAAATAAGGTCTCTCGCTGACTGTATCTAGTTGTTTTTTTTTTTTTTTTTTTTGTTTTATTTTTTTTTTTTTTTTTTTTTTTATCTCATGGTTTTTTTGTTTATTGTCCCTTTTCTTTTTTTTTATCTATACAAATTCACTAGTTTTTGGTTCATTTTTTTCTTCTGTTTTTTTTTTTTTTTTTTTTTTTTTTTTTCTCAAAAATATTGTTTGTTTCTATTTATTTTTGGGTGCACTTTTCGGTATTCTTTTTTCTTTTTATTACTTCGGTTGTGTCATTTGTCGATGTTAATATTTTTCTTCTGCATAGATACCATAGCTCTGCTGTGAAGTCGTTAACCTTTGGTCTGGTGAGTTTGGTCGCGGAGCGGATTTACTATCCACCGTAAGTAAAATCATTAATTCTTTTAGTGACCAGGGTGATGTTAACTCTTTGGGGGAACGTTTTGTTGAGTTACAAAATAATCCTTTAGATATAGAAAGCATAATTAATAATTCAGTTGGAAGTAGGAATAGGAATTATAATGATCCTAAATCGGTTATTGAAAGTAAATATGTTTCGCAATTAAGTGGTTCTGCCTCTTTTAAACAAGATGGTATTTTCTCTGTGCTTCACCTAAACATTCAGGGACTTTGTTCCGCTTTTGATGAGCTGAAACGGATCGTCAGTGGTGGAACTCCGGATTTTATTGGATTGTGTGAAACTTTCCTGGATTCAAAAAAGGATATGCTTTTAGATATCCAAAGATTTAGGATGGAGAGGATGAACCGAAAACAGATGGCGAAAGGTGGCCTTGCCCTGTATATTGCCGATCATCTTGTATATAATTTCCGAAGTGATTTGAGTAGAAATGAGGAAGGAATCTTTGAATCCCTTTTTATTGAGATTAAGTCAGGTTGTAAGAATTTAGTTGTTGGTTTGGCTTACAGATCCCCTAGTGGATCTATTCCTTCGTTTATGAAAATTCTAGAAGAGGTTTTGGACTTACTCCAAAAGCATCCTTGCGAACTAATCCTTATGGGGGATTTCAATATTAACCTGCTGGATCAAAATTCTGCTTCGGCTGCAGATTTTTTGTCAATGATGCTTTCTGCGGGAGCTCTACCTTCAGTTTGTATACCAACCCGAGTTACTGAGATGCATGCATCACTTATTGATAATATTTTTTCGTCACTAGATGTCGCAGATAATTCGGTGATGATTAGTGATATTTCTGATCATTTCCCTGCTATTTCACAATATAGGACTGCTAATCGATCGCAGCGTAAAGTTTCGCCATCTAATCTCCCATTTTTTCGTTTTGGTGTCAGTGAGATCAGTCTACTTAAATCTCGTTTGACTGATCAGTCACGGGATAGTTTGGATTCTGAATCGGATTTTAACCGCTCTTTTGATTTCTTTTATGATTCAGTAAAAGAAGGTATCCTAGAAGTTTGCCACCAGAATCCAAAGCCTCATACCTCGAAAAGGATAGTACTGCTGAATCCGTGGATGACTCCAGGTCTCCATAAAAGCTGGAAAAGGAAAAATTATCTGTGGAAACCATATAAGGCATCGTCATCTGCTTCTTATCATCAGCGGTTCAAGGTCTATAGGAATATATTTAATTCTCTGTGTCGGAAGGCCAAGTCTCAGTATTATCACAGGAAATTTTCTGAGTGTGGAAAGGATGTTGGGAAGACATGGAAAATTATTAATTCTGTACCTAAACCTACTCCCCCTCCGCCTTCAGTTCCAACAAAGCTGATAGTTGACGGTAAAACTTTCCAAGGATAAGAAAATGTTCAGCTAGAGCTTACTTCTTATTTTGCTAATATAGCAAAAGCGACTGCTTCATCTGTGAGCTCTACAACTCCACGTTGCGATTTCAGAGCCTATTTTGGACCCCCATGTTTAAAGTCAATGGTTTTGAACCCTGTTTCTGAGTTTGAGGTAGCTCGGATCGTAAATGCACTTAAAGGTTCATCGTCTTCAGGACCAGACAGAATTCCTACAAGGGTTATCCGTGCCGTTCTTCCCACTATTCTGTCACATTGACTAAGCTTGTCAATCTGTCTTTCGTGAATGGAATTTTCCCTGAATCACTCAAGCGAGCTAAGGTTATAGTGCTGTATAAAGGTGGGTACCGGAGTGATCCTGCTAATTATAGGCCAATTTCTCATCTATCTGTTTTCAGCAAAAGTTCTGAGAAGGCTATGCTATCCAGGCTTCTTAGTTTTCTTGAACTAGAAAAATTTGTCAATGATTTCCAGTTAGGATTCCGAGTGAATCATTTTACAGAGAATACTTGCGCATCTCCCTTGAATTTAAGTCATTTTGCAATAGATTTTGGTCTTATACCGGAAGCTTTATTTTTGGATGTTCGCAAAGCTTTTGATTCTTTGACTCATCAGATCCTTCTTTGGAAATTATCGCATATTGGTATAAGATCAAATGTTTTTTCTTGGTTTGAATCATATCTTTCTGGTAGACTTATTTCAATTGATCCGCTTTTCCGAAGCCCTTCTGAAGTAGAATATGATGTCCCCCAGGGATCTGTTCTTGGCCCCGTTTTATTTCTGATTTATGTCAATGATCTGATTTCAGCAGTCAAGAACACCAGTCCTCTGGTATGCTGCAGTCTATGTCATCCGGATGGTCCTTCGTGTCCCAATGCTACTTCTAATGAAGATTGCCTCGTTGCTTTTGCTGACGACAGCACTTTTGGGACTCTAGGGAGGACGGAATTTGATGTCAGGTCTAATCTGGTGGCAATATTTGAGAGAGTAGTTTCATGGCTTGAGGCAAATTACTTGGCCTTGAATGTTACCAAGTCACATTTTCTTATTTTTTCTCGAATTGGTGTAGCTTTCCCTCAACTGACACAGCTTCAGGTATCACAAGGCTCCTTGTGTAGACCAGAGAATCGGTTGGTCCGGTTTCTTTGTATCCTACTTGAGGAAAACCTTTCGTTTAGACACCATATAGCCATGATTGGGGTTAAGGTCTCACGGAGTTTGGGTGTCATTTGAAAACTCAAACACACCTTTCCTGGATCTATTCTGAAGCTTCTTTTTTTCTGCCTTGTCCAGTCATATGTCTCTTATTGCCCCATAGTATGGATGTCTACTTTTCCTTCTACACTGCAGTCGCGTTCTTTAAAGTATTATAAAAAAAGGCGTCTGGGTATTGTCACCAAACCTTCTTCACCAAGACCGCTTCTAAATCTACAGTCTATCTACATTCTTTCTTGTGCTTCTTTTGTTTTTCATCAGCTTCATGGCAATCTTCCAAAATCTCTTCAAAAATTCCTCAGTTTATTTCTGATTCAGCTCCATATAACCTTCGTTCGTCACATAATATCTGCATTCCTCCTACTCCCACTGTGCGGTCAGATTTCAATCCCCTCATCGCTTGTCATCAGGTTTGGAACTCCCTGCCTTATTCAGTACAGAAATGCCACTCTTTTGGCAATTTCAAGAGGATTCTTAAGGACCATTTTAGTTAAGAATAAAACTGAATAATTTTTTTTTTTTTTTTTTTTTTTTTTTTGTGGAGTTGATGTCCCCTGAATGGTTAGTTTGTTTTATGGTGGTTTTCTCTGCGCTATGACTCCCAGGCCTCAGGTATGATTATCATTTTTTATTGGTGAAACTTGTATAGTTCACTAAGGAGTAGCATTCATGAGGATAGGTTAAATTTTATTGCTTTCGCACCATTTTATTACAGTCTAATAATTACAGTCTGTTTCGACGACAGGAATTCGCTTATAGTAATATTTTTTTTTTTTTTTTTTTTTTTTTTTTTTTTTTTGAGTCTATTTAATATAATTAATTAATTTAGTTTATTTATTCTAATTTTTTCTATAGTTTCTATTTTATTTATATTTTCTTTTCTTCTCCTTCATATGTGAGTAAGTGATCATTTTAAATTTTCTTTTGTTTTTTATCCTTGAGTATGTAATTCATATTGAGTATGTTTTTTATCCTTGAGTATGTAATTCATATGCCTTCCCTCTTTGTACAGGTCAATGAGCCTTTGAGGGATTTATAACATCTAATATTGTATGTGTATTTAATGAAGAATAAAACTTATCTTATCTTATCTTAAAGTTAGAGTTGAAGTTTAGTCTAAACTAGCATAACCACAAAATTACAAAATATTGCATAGAAATACCAAAACCATAGGTTATATTAGGTTACGTTAGAGGTTAGGTTTCTCCACTTTTAAGTTAGGTTAGATTAGGTTAGCTTATCTTGTGCGCTCATGATAAGCTAACCTAATATAACCTTTTCCGACGAGTATGGTTAGGTTAGTTAATGCTAGATTAAGTTAGGTTAGATTAGGTTAGGTTAAGTTAGGTTAGCCCACGTACGCTTCACTTAGGTTAGCTTAGGTTAGGTGAGAGACAGGCAAAAAGTTATGTATATGATTAGGTTAGGTTAGATTAATTTCAACTCTAACTATAACTCTAAGCTAAGACTAAGCTAAAACTCTAAACTCTTAACTAAAACTAAACTAAACTAAAACTCTACGCTAAGTCTCGATGGTAAAACTCCAGACGCTTAACTATATTTAAACTAAACTAGAACCCTAACAAAAACTCTAAGATACGACTCTAAGCTAAAACTCTAAACTATTAACTAAACCTAAACTAATCTAGAACTTCAACAAAAACTCTAAGCAAAGGACTCTAAGCCAAAAACTCTAAACTCTCAACTAAAACTAAAATAAACTAGAACTCTAACAAAAACTCTAAGATCAGACTCTAAGCTAAAATTCTAAACTCTTAACTAAAACTAAACTAAACTAGAACTCTAACTAAAACTCTAAGCTAAGACTCTAAGGTAAAACAATAAACTATTAACTAAAACTAAACTAAACTACAACTCTAACTTAAACTCAAAGGTAAAACATCAAACTATTAACTAAAACTAAAATAAACTAGAACTCTAACAAAAACTCTAAGCTAAGACTCTAAGCTAAAATTCTAAACTCTTAACTAAAACTAAACTAGAACTCTAACTAAAACTCTATGCTAAGACTCTAAGGTAAAACACTAAACTCTTAACTAAAAGTAAACTAAACTAGAACTCTAACTTAAACTCAAAGGTTAAACATCAAATTCTTAACTAAAGTTAAACTAAACTAGAACTCTAACAAAAACTCTAAGCTAAGAATCTAAGGTAAAACTATAAACTCTTAAGTAAAACTAAGCTAAACTAGAACTCTAACAAAAACTGTAAGCTAAGACTCAGCTAAGACTAGAACTATAACTTAAACTAAAAGGTAAAACATCAAATTATTAAATAAAATTAAACTAAATTTCAACTATAACAAAAATTCTGAGATAAGAATATAGGCTAAAACTCGAAACTCGTAACTAAAACTTAAACAAACTACAATTTTAAGTAAAATTATAAGCAATGACTCTAAGATAAAACTCTAAATTCTGAAATGTAACTAAAATAAACTAAACTAGACCTCTGAATATAACTCTAAGGTACGACTCTAAGCTAAAAACTCTGAACTCTGAAATAAAAATAAATTAAACTAGAACTATAACAAAAAATCTAAGCTAAGACTCTAAGCTAAAAAAAAAAAATAACAAAAAAAAAAAAAAAAAAAAAAAATAAGCTAATAATCTAAGCTAAAAAATCTAAACTCTTAACAAAAACTAAACTAAAATAGAACTCTAACAAAAACTCTAAGATAAGACTCTAAGCTAAAACTCTAAATTATTAACTAAAACTAAACTAAACTAGAACTTCAACAAACACTCTAAGCTAAAAACCCTAAACTCTTAACTAAAACTTAACCAAACTAAAACTTTAAGCTAAGACTCTAAGCTAAAACTCTAAATTCTGAAATTTTGCTAAAACTAAACTAAACTAGAACTCTAACTAAAACTCTAAGCTAAGACTCTATGGTAAACTCTAAACTCAAAAACTCTAAGCTAAGACTCTAAGCTAAAACTCTAAACTATAACTAAACTATACTAGAACTTCAACATAAACTCTAAGCTAAGACTCTAAGCTAAAAACACTAAACTCTTAACTAAAACTAAAATAAACTAGAACTCTTACAAAATCTCTAAGCTGAGACTCTAAGCTAAAACTCTAAACTCTTAAGTAAAACTAAAATAAACTATAACTCTAAGCTAAGACTCTAATGTAAAACACCAAACTATTAACTAAAACTAAACTAAACTAGAACTAACTGAAACTCAAAGGTAAAACATCAAACTCATAACTAAAATTAAACTAAACTAGAACTCTAACAAAAAAACTCTAAGCTAAGACTCTAAGCTAAAAACTCGAAACTCTTAACTAAAACTTAGTCACTATCATAAAATATTAAAAAAATGGGGGAGGGACGGGGAGGGGGAGGAGGGGAGGGGGAGGAGGGGTGGGGGATGGGAAGGAGAGGAGGGGGAGGAGAGGGAGGGGGAGGGGAAGGTGAGGAGGGGGGAGGAGAGGGAGGGAGAAGGAGGGGGACCCTTTGGGGGCCAAGGGGGGGGGAGGGGCCTGGGGGGTATTTTGGGGGTCTGGGGGGTCCTTTGGGAGCTTGGGGGACCTTTGAGGACCGGGGGCTTCCTTCGGGGTTGGGTTGGGGGGATCGGAGCCCTTTGGGGTTGTGGTAGAGGACCTCACAACACTGTTCAAATGGAACTTGTGTATTATAACGACCACCGAGTTTCACCCTCAAATCCTCTTCTAAAATCATCTTTTAAAATGTCTCTAACTTTTTCGCCGAAATAATTCCATAACCTGTCTAAAACAGTTTCGCCCAAATAATCCCTAAACGTAAATTCAGCGTGTTCCTTTTGTTTTTGGCATCTCTGCGCTGAGGCATTTCAAATTAATAAGAAACTTGATTCCCGCGCTAAAACAATTCATCGCTAAGATGTTTCTTTGAGAATTGTTTCCATGGCGTTTGGTTATTAATATCTTTTGGAGTTCGACCAAAAGAGTTGTTTCCGAGGCAAAGACATTAATGACTTGGATCTATTCCTGGAGAAATGTTGACAGTATCATAAATTGCTGTTGACATCCGTAAATGTGAGAAAGTTCCTGTTTTTTCATTCTCACTGCGAAAACCATAAACCACGTGGTTCTCGTCGGATCAATAGGGGCCTAGACATAAATTGCTGTTGACATCCGTAAATGTGAGAAAGTTCCTGTTTTTTCATTCTCACTGACAAAATCCATAAAAACAGACATAAATGTGAGAAAGTTCCTGTTTTTCAAATTCTCACTGACAAAAACGATAAAAACATCCATAAATGTGACAAAATTCCTGTTATTCAAATTCTCACTGACAAAAACCATAAATCATCCATAACCATCCATGAAAAACATCAAATAAATCGACCAACACACATAACCATCCATGAAAACAGACATAAATGTGACAAAATTCCTGTTTTTCAAGTGAGAAAAATAATTTTTTTTAATTCTCACTGACAAAAACCATAAATCATCCATAACCATCCATGAAAAACATCAAATAAATCGACCAACACACATAACCATCCAAGAAAACAGACATAAATGTGACAAAATTCCTGTTTTTCAAATTCTCACTGACAAAAACCATAAACCACGTGGTTCTATGCCCATATATGGACTCCCGGTTGTATCAATAGGGTCATCTCTACTTATGTTGTTAAATTTTGCTGAAAATTGTTTTCCAGCATACAAATAGCAGGCCAAACTATAAATTCTTAAAAAAAACGAAAAGATTTAAAGTATGATTTTCTTTTTTCCTGAAAAGACTGTGTCAATATAAAAAGAACAGAAATTAATTTAAAAACTTTTTTCACAAAATAGGTTTTTTCAAAGAAAAGTAAACAACTCCATTAAACCAAAAATGAGCGAAATTAAATTAAAATACTCTACCATGCGTAAAACTACCACAGATCAGCATCAAAAAATCAATGAAACCTATCATGGACAAAAATTACAATAAGTAACCGAGTCAAACTAAAAAAAAAGCAGAAATTAACACGATTTAAACTCAAAACACATGTGCCTTCCCAAGGCCAGAACATAATTTGTACTTTACTGACAAAAATACAAATGAATAAGCATTGTCATTTTAATATACTTATACTTATATTTTTTAATAAAAATTTTAATATTTTTTTATTTATTAAATTTATAAAATTAAAAACATTTATATTTTTTCAGTAAAGTGAATATTATGTTCTGGCCATGGGAAGGCATGGGGGTTTTGAGCCCTACTTATGTTAATTTCTGCTCGTTTTGAGTTTGACTCAGTTATTTCTTGTTATTTTTGTTCGTTTTGGGTTTTTTTTATTTATCGATGCTGATTTGCGGTAGTTTCCCGCTTGGTAGATTATCTAGAGCTAGTATAGAAATATATCTATAGAAATGAATTATATTTTTTTTTGCACAGTTAGGAGAGCACACTGAAGTTGAAGTAGCCTTAAACTTTGACTTGAAACGTTATAACTTGACCACTTCTTTAAGAAAAGAATTTCGTTCTCCCTTATAAGGTTTGTTCTCCCTTATAAAACAATTTATTTCAGCAGATACAAAGAAGAAGCCCATTTGCGGCATTCTGTGGGACCCCAAGGTCCAATACTAGTATCAGATCCCGCGAGTGGCAGTTTACGCTCGTCAAGTTCTGGCTGTACCGGCCACATGTGCCCCAGCTAAACGGCAATTTAGCACGACAGGACTGATAATGACTGCAAAAAGATCAATGGCTCCAGGCAGAGTGAACAAACTCACTTTTTTTACATCAATTGTAACTGAAGTGATGTAACCGCTGATTTAAAATTGTTGGTGTTGTATGTAGTTGTATGGTAAGCCATGGTATCTGATTTGTATACAGTGTTTTTTCGATGTTGTTATTTGTTTGTTTTTTTTCACTTCCTTTTCGTATGCATTTGATGAACAGGAGATGTTTGAACTTCAAAATTTGAAAGTTATACACACATTAGCCCAAATCATTAACAAGAAGGACATGACTAAACACGGGATTTTATAGGAACAATGCGATGTTAAACATAAACACAACATAGGTTTCCCTGGGTCTAGTGGCTAAAAATGAGGATTCTACTTGGTCTGATAGATGGTGAACATAAACACTTTCCGCATGGCCAAATAAATTCCTGTTTTGTCATAATGATCTTGAATTTTTTTAGCCAATCATTTAAAAATCCTTACTAAAATCGAGGTTGAACGTGCTTGGTGAAGTGGAATTTCTATTATTATTTTTAATCAGAAAAATCGGTGCGCCGTGGCGCGCCGCCGGTCTAAAATCGGCGGGGCGCCGCCAAAAAGTTTCGGCCTGGTGGCGCGCCGCCACCGATACTCAATCACACTTTCGCCGCCGTCATTTCGGCGTGGCGCGGCTTCGGGGACTAGTCGTCATTTCCTTTCAACCCTAGATTGGAGGTGATAAATTATATATATATATATATATATATATATATATATATATATATATATATATATATATATATATATATATATATATATATATATATATATATATATATATATATATATATATATATATATATATATATATATATATATATATATATATATATATATATATATATATATATATATATATATATATATATATATATATATATATATATATATATATATATATGAATTTCAACTGAAACTAAGGACCAACATTAAAACTTAAAACGAACAGAAAGAGGTCATAGCAGTGTTGTTTCTAAATAAAATTTTAATAAAAAATGAGCATAGATTAATTAAAAAATGAAGTTTTCCCGAGGGAAGTAAAGAGCGAAGTTGAAACTTAAAAGAACAAAAATTATTACTTCACAGCCTATCTAACATAAATAAAAAAAAATAATGCAAATAAATCAACTGGTGATATTTCCCTATATTTGTAACCTTACAGAAAACTGGCGCTTTACTGAAAACACAAAAGCCAAGTATAAAGAACAAGAATATTGATTTAGGAGTCAAAAGTACATACGTAGTTTCACAACAGCAAACTAATCTATAACGCTTTTCATAGTCCCACAGGAGCTGTGATATCAATAACTCTCTGTATACAATTAAAATTGTCTTAAAAACTTAGGCAAAATAATAATAAGTTTAAAGTCATTACACAGCATATAAAATAATGGATTAATTTATCAGGTAACATCTTGGTCTCATTTGGTATTACTCGAAATGAAGAACATATCAAGCGTAATATGAACTCTGGAAATCCAGTCATTTCTCTCTATAAAACGGAGAATTTTAAGTTGTGATGCAAATTCTAAAGCGAGTCTGTAGTGACACTTCTTACTTGTCTACAAAATAATCATAAAATGTCCTTCTTAGATCAAAAACGATAGTTAATCAATGAACTGAGCTCATTGTGCAGAAGTGATGCCAAATTAAACGAAAAAAATAAATAAAGCAACAATCTAAAAATACTTTACTTTTATCCTGTTAAAAAATGTCCTCAAAAGGTTTACTTTTACCGTATTAAAACTCCTAAATTGTTTTGTGTTTTCAATAAAGCGCTAGTTTTCTGTAATGTTACAAACATAAGGAAATATCTCCAGTTTATCCATTTGCATTAGTTTTATTTATATATGTTAGATAGGCTGTGAACTAATAATTCTTGTTCGTTTTAGGTTTCAACTTCGCTCTTTACTTCCCTCGGAAAAACTCTTGTTTTTTTTATAGTTAATTTAGAAAAGAGCGTCAACCAGGGCATTTAAGGCTTGATTTTAATTAGAATCATACATTCTAAACGTAGCTACTATTTAAAAAGATCTTAGTTTGTGTTATATCTACAATTTTCTAAGATAAACCAGTGTCACTTTGAAGGGCAAATTTCAATAGAATTGATGATAATCTTGTCATGAGAAAATTCCCCAGTTGTAATTTTTCCCATTCTTGCTTACTGCAAGCTTTAAATTAAAAGATGAAACAGAGTCTGATAAATTGTAATGAATTCTTCCTCATATTGCAAAGCGGCAATTCAAATTAATTACAAAAAGGAAAAGGCTGGAATACAGATTGACCTTTTCTCAGAGATTACTAGACGCAACTCCTGGGAATTAACATATTCATTTCATCTGTTGCGTCTTTTCCCTTTGATAGCCTCAACCGTGGAGTCTTGGGAACTTTCAATTTGGGATTATCTTTAAGATGTATGATGTCTTGGAAAATGCAATATTAAGGGGACAAGCTTGCCTTTAGATTTAGATGGTGATAAAATAAGTAGGCAATAAGTTTTTTTTCTTGCAAGGGCAAAAAAAATGTGACGAGTCGTATGATAATTTAGCAATAAACGGTTAACTACGGAGAAATATTTAGAGGTGCTGATATATTGATTTGTTATCCAACAATGTTTACCTAAATTCTTACAGCATAAATGTCAAATTTTGAGCCGTTGTCTATTCATCCAGCACTATTTAGACCCATCTGCACAACTTAAGTAAACAAAAGAAGATGTGCACAAAAATATTAGTAATATTTGGTATTTGAGGGTAAAGGGTTGGACGTAATCAGAATTTTCTTTCAGATGGAGGGTTAATTACTTGAGCAAGGAAATCGCTTCAAGATCTAGATATAAGAATTTCCCGTATTGTAATGCATTAACAAGAATAATCTTTGAGAGCAGAGGAGATAGGAATCTTACACAGACTATCTCAACAAGCTCGCGTTTGATCTCAAGAAACTCCATATACACATCATTTCCCTAAAGAAAGGAGGAAACTTTGTTTCTTAATGTAAAACGATGAAGATGAACCTGGAATGGCATATCAAATCAACAGCAATGCCTCTACCCTATCCTTTTATGAACAAAAGCCCTTAGAAAAATTCTTCTAATTCCTCTGTTTGTTAGAAGATACAGTAACTTTAAAAATGTTGTCTCGAATAAACCCACTTATTCCCACTTGTATATTATTATACAAGGTATATTAGCAGTTGAAAGTTCAGAGTTTTTGTGAAAAGCATTAGCTACAATTATAAACGCGTGTATCATTGCTGTTTTATTTCTAGCTTTTTTTCAAGCGTACATATGTCTCCCCTATCCGAAGATATATGTTCCCAAGGCAATTGATGATCTCAGCCCAATCTTCAAAATTTGATTTCGCAAAAGTTTTCGAAACTTCCATTTAAAAAATGCTGTGTTTTAATTCTGATGATAAGATTAAAAAAAAAATCAGTTCGGTTTCCCTCTGGATCACAGAAAGCTCACCATTTAATTTTCACGCTTAACACTATTATAAAGCAGATGGAAGAAAAGGGCTCAAATCTACAGACGCTATCGTAGACGACGTTTCTAGACGTTTCATCCTAAATACTGTATTTATTCATGCAAAAACAGAAACGCCCTAGTTGTCCTTTCGTCATATAAAAAACTTATTATGAACGGTCTTTGCTGGGTAAGTTCTATAAGAGTTTTTTCTAAATCATTGGTAGGTTTGATTTTTGATCCTATGATTCTTGAAACTTGAAATCCCAAGTTTATACCCCAGATTTGCTTGGTTAATGGAGGTAATATCAAGGTGTTTTTCAACTCAATATGCTAGTAGCTGTAAGAGTAGCTAAAAAACATCTTGAGGCCCCTGAAAGCGTATCACCAATGTAGGCAAAAGCGTATACCTCTTTGTAGGCTAAGGGCCCAACCTCTGGAACGCAGAGACCTTTCTGGTGAAAAGCTACTTACTATTGACAGGAGATATAAAACACAAGATAGAAAAGTGTATTTCATAAATTTGACGAAGAATACATGCCCATTATGAAAAAAACAATTTTCGCTGTAAAAGTAAAATATCAAAGAAATTCCTACATAAAAAAGAGCTTGTAATCTAAACATAGATATTATCAACAATTGCTTCCTTTCTTGCTCACTTGAACAATAAAGATCACATCAGCCCATGGAATTGGAAACCTTCGATGGACGTTTCAACTACATGTATGCTTTATCTTAAAATCAACTTTATCTAAGTCGATCTACTTTAATTCCAAATACTACTAACAAAACACCGCAGAACCAATCCGCCTTGGGCCAACAGAGGTACGCATGCTCCTCCTCTACCCATCCAAGAGAATCCCAGTCCCTTAAATATTTCTTTCTGACATCATCCGACCTCAACCGTGGACGACCTGCTTTCTGTTTAGCCCCAGACGGTTGGCCGGAAAGAACAATCTTCGGCAATCTGTCCTCCTTCAACCGAAGAACGCGCCCTAGCCATCTTGACCTCTCTCTTATCATAGCCCGAGAAAACGGGATCGAACCACACTTTTCATACAGTCTACCTTTTGAAATACGGACAGTCAGCAGGGTACCCAAAACAATCCATAAGAAAGTTATTTGGAAAACATCTAGCAAATCTTCATCCGCTTTTAGGAGCGCCCATGCTTCAGATCCATATTTTCCCACTGTCATCACTGTAGATTCCAATATTCTAGTCTTAGTTTACAAGCTTATCTTCCAATTCTTCCAAACTTTTTCCAACTGTGAAAAAAGAACCTGTAGTCAGGGAGCCACTCGCCAAAAATGTGACAAGCAGGTGATCAGTCAGCAGCAGAAGGTTTGACTACGGAATATGGGATAATCAATAGTGCTGATTATGAATATGATCGTTAAATTTTCGACCGGAGGGTGCTAATTTTCCAATTTCAAAATAATCACGTTCTTTTATCTCTTTAAAAATACGTTTTGCAAAAGCTTTCAACAATGATCACGCCGGATGTGGTAATCGATACAACTGATGACGAGTACCCTGCATTACTGATGACCTTGAAACTCCCATTTTCATTGCTTTATTTCGTAAGAAAAAGCCATCAAATATTCAGGCATTTGAGGAATAAAGGAAAGTTTTACTATGGCTGCTTCTAACAGTAACTGCTAGCTATTTCACGCAACGTACATATTAACTTAAAAAGATACAGGCTCAGCATGTCAATTTTTTCTGCAAGGGTCTAAATTATAGATAGAAGAAACTTAGAAAACTAGAGAACTAAAAAAAATTAATTATATAGCATAAAAGAAGCATTCAAACATTTCCCACCACAGCCACAAAGTAAATCACATATGAGTTCTACTTCCCCACATGAGCAATTTTCTGCACACCGCTTGCAAGACCAGTACTCAGGGGCTACACAATCTTAGAATACATTAAGGGTGGACACAACTGACCTAACCTTGCCATCCTGGAAAGTCCATCCGAACATCCAGGGGATCTAGAAACCGTGGCTTTGGTCGTATAGCATAGCAGTTAAAGGTAGTGTCAGATGGTGGTAAATATTTGAGCTCCCGCTTCGGAGGGTATAGATATTCAAAAGTTGTAAAGAGAGGTAAGAAGGCGTAGATATTACCACAGACGGTAATAATCACCTTCCTGTAAATTTAAAGAAAGTATTCTTGCACAGAAGGATCAAGCCGACACCTCTCTATCTCTTCCACAAGTATAAAGCAATCCACTCCTACAATCCCCATTTCTTGATAGCCTTAGCTAAAATTCTTTTTCCCTTAGAGAACAAAAGACCAACTATATCACAGCCCGAAAGTATACGAAGAAGGCAGATAAAAAAAAATGGATCATTTGGAAAATTCCTGCAAAGTTGATGCACATTATAATCACGGAATTGGACATAAACTTTCCGTTTTTCACAATTTAAGTGGTATCCAAGGAATAGCTTATAACGGTCTTAAAAGACTTTAGAGATGCAGATTCTTAAAGCTGCTTGAAGCACAAGGAGTAAGTCTTCAAATTCGTCAATTGAATGTTCAGTCTTTTTTCTTTTGCCATGGAATTTGACAGTATTGAGTTCCAATTATATAGTTTTGAGTGTCTACAAGGAAATGCTGCAAATTTGTAAGGAGACCCTTTTGCTCGAGGCAACTACCCAGTCCTTCAAGCAGATCAAACAGCCTTCGGTGTCACATTATCCAAATATTTCATCATATTTATCTTCAAAGACATGCAGTTCTTTATTTAAAAGACACAAGACTAGAGACGTTTGTTTTGGATGACTCTCAATGGTTTCTGAGCTCTCAATGGCTTTTGAGGTACGGCATTAAGTCTACCACCCTTGATTGAGTCGATCCCCTAATAATATCCACGGTAATTGTTTTCTCTGCTCGTCATATTCTTCCGGTGCTGTGGTCTTAGACGCCATCTTCTATTAGGGATGTTGCTGAAAGATCTGGCTTCTGTGAGCAGTTGAGACACCATTGCCTGCAGGTCTATGAACTGTAATTTTTTTTCTCAAGTAGCTCTGTATGTTTAATATGTTTTATACATTTATTTTTTGTTTTTTTGTGAAATGGGAACCCAAATTCACTGATGTAAGTGGATCTAAGTTTTTTTGGAGTGGCAATACAAGCCGAGGTTTCTGGGCTTCATGCTTTTTTTGTTGATTTTTTGTGAATAATGTATGTCTCCATTGAAAAAAAACAAAAAAAAACAGGCCAATCATTAAAATTACCTTTTGTTTCCAGAAAATCCAGAAGAGCTGACTTGGTTCAATACCGAACTATAATCCCCATAAATGAATGGCACTTTTCATAGGCAGCGCCCTAGCGCTGCCTAAGTAAAGAACGATGTGGGCACAATGTGTTTTTTTTCTCCATACCCGGGCACTTCGTATCGAAGGAGTTGTCGTAGAAACTTCCAAAGGGGCTCATTCGAATGGAAATTGGAGTGGCTAGTGCCCTTCTTAATAGTCGAAAGTGATTGGAGGGCAACTAGCCCCCCCATGCTCATCATTCCCCAAAACACATCCAATCAAAATTTTGAAATAGCCATTTTGTTCAGCGTAGTTGATTTCCAGATAGAAAGTATGTTTTTGAGGAGCACAATCCCCCACAACCCTCGGGGCAAGGGTTTTAAGTTATGCCCTGAGGGCATATACGGTTTTTAATAGAAGGCGTTGTCGTAGAAACTTCAAAAAAGACTCATTCGATTAGAAATTCAAAGGGTAGTACCCTTTTAATAGTCGAAAGTGATTGGAGGGCAACTAGCCCTCCCCAGCCCATCATTCCCCCAAACACATCCAATCAAAATTTTTAGATAGCCATTTTGTTCCGATTAGTTGATTTCTAGATAGAAAATATGTTTTTTTGGAGGATACTCCCCCACAACCCTCGTGGCAAGGGTTTTAAGTTATGGCCTGGGGGCATATAAGGTTTTTATAGAAGGCTTTGTCGTAGAAACTTCAAAAAAGGCTCATTCCATTGGAAATTCAAAGGGCTAGTGTCATTTTTAATAGTCGAAAGTGTTTGGACGAAAACTAGACCCCCCCCACGCTCATCATTCCCCCAAACATGTCCAATAAAAATTTTGAGATAGCCATTTTGTTCAGCGTAGTTGATAAAATATATTTTTGAGGAGGACACTCCCCAACAACCCTCGGCGCAAGAGTTTTAAGTTTTGCCTTCGGGGCATATAAGGTTTCTTATAGAAGGCGCTGTCGTAGAAACTTCAAAACAGGCTCATTCGATTGGAAATTCAAAGGGCTAGTGCCCTTTTTAATAGTCAAAAGTGATTGGAGGGCAACTAGCCCCCTCACGCCCATCATTCCCCCAAACACATCCAATCAAAATTTTGTGATAGCCATTTTGTTGAGCGTAGTTGATTTCCAGATACAAAATATGTTTTGAGGAGGACACAACCCTCGGGGAAGGGTTTTAAGTTATGCTCTTAGGGCATATAAGAACGATATTGGCACAATGTATCATTTATTATTTTTTTCCTTTGGAGCAGGGCAGTTCGTATAGAAGAAGTTGTCGTAGAAACTTCGAAAAGGGCTCATTCAATTGGAAATTGGAGTGGCTTTTGCCCTTTTTAATAGTCAGAAGTGATTGGAACTAACACCCCTTCCACGCCCACCATTTCCCGAAAAACATACAATCAAAATTTTAAGATAGCCATTTTGTTAAGTGTAGGCTAGTTGATTTCCAAATAGAAATTATATTTTTGAGGAGGACATTCCCCAGCAGCCCTCAGGGCAAGGATTATAAGTTATGCCCTGGGGACATATAACGTTATTATAGAAGGTGTTTTCGTAGAAACTTCAAAAAAGGCTAATTCGATAGGAAATTCAAAGAGCTAGTGCCCTTTTTAATTGTCGAAAGTGATTGGAGGGCAACCCACCCCTCCACGCCCATCATTACCCCAAAAACAACCAAACAAGATTTTGAGATAGTCATTTTGTTCAGCGTAGTTGATTTCCAGATAGAAAATATGTTTTTGAGGAGGACACTCCCCCACAACCCTCGGGGCAAGGGTTTTAAGTTATGCCCTGGGGACATATGAGGTTTTATAGAAGGCTTTGTCGTAGAAATTTCAAAAAAGGCTCATTCGATTGGAAATTCAAAGGGCTAGTGCCCTTTTTAATAGTCAAAAGTGATTGGAAGGCACCTAACCCCCCTCTCACGCCCACCTTTTCCCCAAACACATCCAATCAAAATTTTGAGATAGCCATTTTATGCAACGTCGTTAAGTTCTGTAAATTATCTCTTTGAGGATGACAACCCCCTCACAGCCCCAGGACAAGTGTTGTAAGTTATGCCCTAGGGGCATATAAAGTTTTTATAGAACGCGTTGTCATAGAAACTTCAAAAAGGGCACATTCGATTAGAAATTGAAATGGCTAGTGCCATTTTTGATAGTCAAAAGTAATTGGAAGGCAACTAACATCCCTTCCACGCCCACCATTTTCCCAAATACATCCAATCAAAATTTTGAGAGAACAGTTTTGTTCCACGCAGTTAAAGTTCACAAAATTATACCTTTGAGCTGGACACTCCCCCCACAGTCTTAAGGGCAAGGGTTATAAGTTATGCGATGGGGGCACATAAGTTTTTATTGAAATCTTTGTCGTAGAAACTTGAAAAAACGGCTCATTCGATTGGAAATTCAAAGGTCTAGTGCCCTTTTTAATATTCAAAAGGGATTTTAGGGCAACTAGCACCCCTCTCTCGCCCACCTTTTCCCCAAACACATCCAATCAAAATTTTTAGATAGCCATTTTGTTCAGATTAGTTGATTTCTAGATAGAAAATATGTTTTTTTGGAGGATACTCCCCCACAACCCTCGGAGCAAGGGTTTTAAGTTATGTCCTGGGGGCATATAAGGTTTTTATAGAAGGCTTTGTCGTAGAAACTTCAAAAAAGGCTCATTCCATTGGAAATTCAAAGGGCTAGTGTCATTTTTAATAGTCGAAAGTATTTGGACCAAAACTAGACCCCCCCCCACGCTCATCATTCCCCCAAACACGTCCAATCAAAATTTTGAGACAGCCATTTTGTTCAACGTAGTTGATAAAATATATTTTTGAGGAGGACACTCCCCAACAACCCTCGGCGCAAGAGTTTTAAGTTTTGCCTTCGGGGCAAATAAGGTTTCTCATAGAAGGCGTTGTCGTAGAAACTTCAAAAAAGGCTCATTCGATTGGAAATTCAAAGGGCTAGTGCCCTTTTTAATAGTCAAAAGTGATTAGAGGGCAACTAATCCCCCTCACGCCCATCATTCCCCCAAACACATCCAATCAAAATTTTGAGATAGCCATTTTGTTGAGCGTAGTTGATTTCCAGATACAAAATATGATTTGAGGAGGACACAACCCTCGGGGCAAGGGTTTTAAGTTATGTTCTTAGGGCATATAAGAACGATATTGGCACAATGTATCATTTATTATTTCTTTCCTTTGGAGCAGGGCAGTTCGTATAGAAGAAGTTGTCGTAGAAACTTCGAAAAGGGCTCATTCAATTGGAAATTGGAGTGGCTTTTGCCCTTTTTAATAGTCAGAAGTGATTGGAACTAACACCCCATCCACGCCCACCAATTCCCGAAACACATACAATCAAAATTTTAAGATAGCCATTTTGTTCAGCGTAGTTGATTTACATATAGAAATTATATTTTTCAGGAGGACAATCCCCCACAGCCTTCAGGGCAAGGGTTGTAAGTTATGCCCAGGGGGCATATAAGGTTTTTATAGAAGGTGTTGTCGTAGAAACTTCAAAAAAGGCTCATTCGATAGGAAATTCAAAGAGCTAATGCCCTTTTTAATAGTCGAAAGTGATTGGAGGGCAACTCACCCCTCCACGCCCATCATTCCCCCAAACACATCCAATCAAAATTTTGAGATAGTCATTTTGTTAAGCATAGTTAATTTCCAAATAGAAAATATGTTTTTGAGGAGGACACTCCCACACAACCCTCGAGGAACGGGTTTTAAGTTATGCCCTGTGGGCATATGAGGTTTTATAGAAGGCTTTGTCGTAGAAACTTCAAAAAAGGCTCATTCGATTGGAAATTCAAAGGGCTAGTGCCGTTTTTAATAGTCGAATGTGATTGGAAGGCACCTAACCCCTCTCTCACGCCCAGCTTTTCCCCAAACACATCCAATCAAAATTTTGAGATAGCCATTTTATGCAACGTCGTTAAGTTCTGTAAATTAGGTCTTTGAGGGTGACAACCCCCTCACAGCCCCAGGACAAGTGTTGTAAGTTATTCCCTAGGGGCATATAAAGTTTTTATAGAACGCGTTGTCAGAGAAACTTCAAAAAGGGCACATTCGATTAGAAATTGAAATGGCTAGTGCCATTTTTAATAGTCAAAAGTAATTGGAAGGCAACTAACATCCCTTCCACGCCCACCATTTTCCCAAATACATCCAATCAAAATTTTGAGAGAACAGTTTTGTTCCACGCAGTTAAAGTTCACAAAATTATACCTCTGAGCTAGACACTCCCCCCACAGTCTTAAGGGCAAGGGTTATAAGTTATGCGATGGGGGCACATAAGTTTTTATTGAAATCTTTGTCGTAGAAACTTGAAAAAGGGTTCATTCTATTTAAAATTCAAATGGCTAGTGTACTTTTTAATAGTCGATAGTAATTTGATGGTAACTAGCCCCCCTCTGTTGCCGACCTTTTCACCAAACACATCAAATCAAAATTTTTAGATATCTATTTTGTTCAGTTTTGTGGATTTCCACAAAGAAATTATGTTTTTGAGGAGGACAGTTCCCAACAGCCCTCAGGGCAAGGATTGGAAATTATGCCCTTGGGGCCTATAAGGTTTTTATAGAACGCGTCGTCGTAGAAACTTCAAAAAGGCTCATTCAATTGGAAATTGAAATGGCTAGTGCCCTTTTTAATAGTCGAAAGTGATTGGAAGGCAACTAACACCCCTTCCACGCCCACCATTTCCCCAAACATATCCAATCAGCCATTTTGTTCCACGCAGTTTAAAGTTCAGGAAATTATACCTTTGAGCAGGACACTCCCCCCAAAGTCTTCAGGGCAAGGGTTATAAGTTATGCCCCGGGGGCATTTAATGTTTTTATTGAAATCTTTGACGTAAAAACTTGAAAAAAGGGCTCATTCGATTGGAAATTCAAAGGGCTAGTGGCCTTTTTAATAGCCGAAAGTGATTTGAAGGCAACTAAACCCCCTCTCATGCCCACCTTTTCCCCAAACACATCCAATCTAAATTTTTAGATAGCCATGTTATTCGACGTAGTCGAAAGTTTTGGAAATTAGGTCCTTAAGGATGACAACCCATCCCCCCCCCACAACCCTCAGGACACGGGTTGTAAGTTATGCCTGGGAACATTTAAGGTTTTTAGAGAAAGCTATGTTGTAAAAACATCAAAAAGGGCTCATTCAATTGAAAATTCAAAGGGCTAGTGCCCTTTTAATAGTCGAAACTGATTGCAGGGCAACTAACCTCCCTCTCACGCCCAATCATTTCCAAAAACACCACCCATCAAAATTTTTAAATAGCCATTTTTTTCAATGGCATAGAAAGTTCTGGCAATTTGGTCTTTGAAAATGACGACCCCCCCCCCAGCCCTTAGGGTGAGGGTTGTAAGTTATCCCCTGGGGCATATAAGGTTTTTATTGAAACTGTTGTCGTAGAAACTTCAAAAGGACTCATTTGATTGGAAATTGAAAAGGCTAGTGCCTTTTTTAATAGTTAAAAGTGATTGGAGAAATACTAACGACCCTCTCACGCCCACCATTTTCCCTGACACATCCAATCAAAATTTTGAGATAGCCATTTTGTTTAACGTAGTTGAAAGTTCTGGAAATTAGGTCTTAGAGGATGACAACCACCCTCACAGCCCTTAGGGTAAGGATTGTAATTTATGCCCAGCAGAAATTAACATAAGTTGGGCTCAAAACCCCTATGCCTTCCCAAGGCCAGAACATAGTTTGCACTGTACTGAAAAAAAAAAACAGATAAATGTGCATTGTCAGTTTAATATACGTTTGCCGATAATTTGTAATTGAAATATTAATATTATTTGATTTATTAAAGTTATAAAAGTAAAAACATTTATATTTTTTTCAGTAAATTGCAAATTTTGTTCTATCCATGGGAAGGCATGGTGGTTTCGAACCCTACTAATGATACTTTCTGCTCGTTTTGAGATTAAATTGGTTGTTTATTGTAATTTCTGTTCATTTTTGGCTTCATTTGTTTATCGATACTGATTTGTGGTAGTTTCACGCTTGGTAGATTATTTGATTTTATTTTTGCTCATTTTTTGTTTAATGGAGTTCTTTATTTTTCTTTGAAAAACTTATTTTGTGGAAAAAGTTTTTTTTAATTAATCTTAAATATAGAAGGTGTATATAGGAGAAGCTCTTAAAATAAAATTCTTCCGGTGGTGAAGTCCTGCTTCGCTAGTAATGTCAGCACTCAACAATACTCTTTTGACAATCTCATGACCTTCACTTCGCTGAAGATGGCTTTATCTTCGTAACTCAAGTGTTCTGTTTCCAATAGATCGCAGAGAAAGATCGAATAGATTACAGGAAGGGTGATCTTCGTGGTGAGCGGTGTCAAGCTCACCCCTAGGTACAATGCATAGTATCTAAGTGAATTTAGCCGAGACTGAGGCACAAAAAGGAAGAGTTAAGGTCTACTTCACAAGTCCCAGCTCATTCGTGGTGATCCTTGTCAATACACCCTTTGTCTTTGCATCCAAAGTAATAGTAGATTCTATCGCATGATCAGGGGATATGGAATTGAACTGGGCGTTTCATCTTTTCACTTTCAACAGACCATTGCCGAATGTCGGATGTACCTTGAGGGTATCTCGTTTTTACTGTTTTCAAAACTTGTGGGTTTTTGAGCATATAGAGAAATTCTCAAACATTTCCAACCAGTGGCAAGTTTTTACTTAATACACTGAATGTTCTCATCAATGGGAGTATCCTTTTTTGATATTTTTGAGTTCTGTAGCAAGCCTTTATTTCATCGAAAACAGTAATACACGATAAATCATTGGACTTGAGGCAAAAATCTTCAAAAGCTTCCCAGTACAATTGAGATATAACCTCAAGAAATAAAGTTTGAGCAGTAAAGCCAGTACAATACGGTTTTCCACTCACAACTTTCTTTGTGGTTCCTTCTAGTGGATTTCCAGCCTCATAAATCAGCTGTTCTAAACCAGAGCGCGTCATTATATAGCCAATCCTACCCATAAAGTTCATTAAATTATTGAGACCACCCATTCTGAGGACAACGTCAGAATATGCTGCCGGATTTTTTGTTCTTAAAGCATGTACAATTTCATATACAGCCTGATCTCATGTGACAACGGTGGAAACTGAGTCCTAGTTCTCTAAAAGTTTTTTTTGAAAGTCTTAATGGGTTCTTTCACTACTGCTGGGTTAGAAGGAGAGTGGGGAACCACTGGCTTGTGCCCGATCTTAGTAATAAGAATATCAGCCTTGTTGTCATATGCAGCAGAGAAATTTTTTTGAAACCAAAATATGGCTGAGATTCTGCTGAGTCATTTGACACATTCATAAGCTGCGTTGGCAACACTCTACAAAGAAGCCAGATTGCAAAAAAGTCTGAAATGGGATCCTTCTGATTTAATGGCAAACCAATGAAATATCCGCATTTTGCTGTCACCTCATGTTTTGCTTTAGGTAAATCTTACCGCACTTTTCTGGCTGAATAAGATTTTAAAATGACAAGGAAGGGTTTCTATCCCATTTTTGGGATTGTTTGGAAATCCCATTTCTGAAATTTCTATTTTTTTCAGTTTCACACGTAAAACTTACTGTCAGTAATTATATCTCTTGCATCAGGCTCCATTCAAGTAGCAGTAGTGTGCTCGTGCGTAGATTCAATTGCTTTGACAGTTTTTCTATTCAGCTAAGTCACAGAGAAGCACATAGAGTCCGAGCCAAATTTTGGGTCACTCCGCGTCTACACCAGTTGTCCAAAAATAAAAAGGTTATAGACCCTATGAAGGTGTATATACCATTACTAATCAATTAATAGAAATACACCTTAAACATTATGGTATATGTTTAGTCAATCTTGGGAAAAGAATATTGAACTTTAATAATTTTCTTTAATTTGACAAATAATTGAGCAGTCTAGGGGCAGTTTGGAGTTTATTATTAATTTTCAGGCAATTTTTGTCAATTGAGATCGAAATTTAGGGAATTTGAAGAAATGGGGGTATAGTACCCATTTGTAGACTATATAACGTCAATTTTAGTATCCAGCATGATTGATTACATCAGATTGCATTCTCAAACCTTCTGCTGCTTGCTGGTCACCCAAAACCTTAAATATCAACATTTCTCTCATGTGGCTCCCTGACT
This sequence comes from Artemia sp. Qi Xiang Cuo, assembly GCF_049724085.1. Taxonomy (NCBI): domain Eukaryota; kingdom Metazoa; phylum Arthropoda; class Branchiopoda; order Anostraca; family Artemiidae; genus Artemia; species Artemia sp. Qi Xiang Cuo. The sequence continues at coordinate 60,139,250 of NC_142800.1, forward strand.
AATGACCCTTGGCTACTCTACTTTTAACATCTTCACTGCTCCCACCGTCTTTACTAATAATAATAGCAATGTATGTGAAGATGCCCACCTGATCACATTAAATTAATTTCACTTAATTTACTGGAGCTATTTCGAATTAGACCAGGGTTGCCGCCTGCCACCACTAGTGATTTATCACTATTTCTAGTGATGTTTTTTTCATTGCCAAGTGATTTTTTTTGGCTGGTGATTTTTAGTGATTTTAATTCTAAAACTGCTGATTTTTTCTTATGATATAGTACTTAAAGCGTAAATTCAAGCGAATAAATTATCCAGGAAGCTAAATATCGAAAGCAAAAGGGACGATCTGATGAATGTTTTACTGACAGCCAATTAAAAGCCAAAACTATTATCTTCATCGATTTGGCGCGTAACAATTTGATACGCACCGATTTGCATAAAATCGTATTGCATAACCGATTGGCATTGAGAGATTAATCAGAATTTTTGTTCTTTTGTCATTATATTTTATTAGCAATATCTTCATGAAAATTCAGTTACAGCTTTAAAATTTATTCGTTAACATACTGGAAACTTGGGCTAGACGAATTGGAAAGTTTTTTCCTTTGCTTATTTAAAAAAGCACAATGCTCTCAATAGAAAGGTCAAATAATTCAATAGAAAGATCAAATAATTATGACTCCGGGGTTGAAGAAACCTCCTAGAGCCATAAGGGCATGGACTAAAGACAGGGGCGTAGCTACAGCATTTTTATTGGTGGGGCAAGAGGGGATTCCATCTGGAGAGTCAATGGGCAAGGGTTGTATAATAATTTTTTCTCCAAAGTATTGGGGGACAACTGGCCCCTTGCCCATCGAAAGATGCAAAAATACCTCGGAAGGTGCAATGCCCTCCATAGCCCCTAAGGTAAGGATTGTAAATTATGTAATTTGCCCTTTTGCAAATGCAGGATTTATCATTTAGGAATAAGGAAGGATTTTTTATTCTACGTGAGTTCCGAAAGGCTAAGAGTATTAAGGTGAAACTTTAGGAAATGTTGAGGGGCATGTTAAACTAAATCAAAAGATGCTATGTGCATCCTATTTATGAATAGGGTGTATTTGCAATATAAAAGGAACAGCTGAGGGTATTAGATCTAGACATTCAGAGCATATTGAGGATTATGTTAAAAAGTGGTTGAAGGGCAACCAGTCCTTCTCTCATTCCCAATTTAATCTACCCTTTCTCCAAAGATAACTGATCAAAATTTAGGAATAGCCAACTTGTTCAAAATAGTCAATAAAGTCAAATAACTATACCTCCGGCAATGACTAAACCCCCCGCAACCTCTGGAGAAAGTGTTTTAAGTTATATAAGTTGAAAATTGCATATATACAAGGTTGGTTATTAGGGAAAGGTGGCATTTTAGATGGCAAGATGGCATATTGTGGTGAAATGTGGCATTATGAGGCATGTTGAGCCTCCAAAAAGGCTAAGAAGTTTATGACGACATTTTTAGAAAAGTTTTTGGGGATTTCAAGCAAATTATAAGCACACTATATGCAGGAGGGTTTTCGAAATTAGGTGCATCCTGTTTATCAAAAAGGTGTATCTACAGAACAACAAGAACAGCTGAGGGTATTAAGTTTAAACTTTCAGAGCATGTTGAGGAGGATTTTGTGAAGTAGAAAAGAAAAATCATGAGAACTGACTCCTGTCCCTTCCTCCAGGCCCCACCCAATGAAAAAATTTATTAAAGATGTTTTATTCCAAAAATCATAGAAATTCAGTTTTATTTTATTAGCTCTTTCCAAGACTGTTCAAGACAGCTATAGTTTTCACTACAAACAAGAGTATGGCTACTGCCCGTTTCCGAAACGGTGATTTACTAAAACGAATATGGCCTTTACTTTTCTTTGAAAAACTTCTTTTTCGGAAAGTTATTTTAATTAATTAAAAAAATAGCATTTTTCTGCAAAATAAAGAAATTTTTCAAAGTTTAGGAGGAGAGTTACACTGGTGCCCTGTGTTGAACATACTAAAGAAACAAGTTAATCATATTGATAAAACAGTGTAAAAAGCCTAAAAATCAACTGAAACCTGTAATTTTAAACGTAAAGGCAAGTTGTCTATTAATGCAGCTAATCATAATTTTAGTGATTGTTTTGTTAGTTTAGTGATGTTTCTCAAGAGTCTAATAATTTTTGTGCTGATTTAATGATTTTTTCAATAATCAAGTGATTTATTTTTTTCACCCAGTGTTAATCCTGATTAGGATCAATTGTCTGAAGGGAAATTTTTTAGCTTCGTATTATATTAGCTTCGTATTACCCGATGTTTTCCCGTAGACTTTGTCTAACAGCCTCGAGCAATATTACGTTAGCTCGAGACTGTTAGTCCGCCCCTTGCGAACGAGGACTCGTCCACTAGGCATATTTTCGTATGTTTAGGGTTTTTTTTTTTTTTTTAGTAACGCAAAAACAAGACAATTGTTTACATACAGTTAAAACTACAAACTGATTTTGTTGTTTTTTTTATTGGAGACAGCAAAAACAGTTAACGCAAACAGAAGCCAAATAGTAGAAGTAGTCTATATATTTTTTTTTTTTTTTTTTTTTTTTTTTTTTTTTATAGCTAAAAGTAGGTGCGAAGCGAACCAATAGTAGAGCCAATATCTAGAAAGCGAACTCCAGGCGACGTTCCTGGTGGGAAATTGTTGAAGGTGATGGAGCTGAGATGCAAACATCCCACTTAAAATGGCGTAGTGTTTCGTTTTGATTTTAATGCATATGTAGTTAGATGCATGTACTATGTAATCAAGACTTTTGTATATGGCGCCCAGGTTTTCCAAAACAAGTTAAATTATTATTATTACTATACGAATAGAATTTTCTTATAAGATCTTACAGTCTTTGCTTCTAGGTCTTTGTTTCAGCACTCTTGATACAAATTTTGGAGTGGAATGTCAGCTGCGAATCCTTTTGACAGATCATACTTCCCTTCCCCTCTGTTCCGAGAAAGAATGGAACATACTTATAACTAACTGAAGGGCTCTTAAGCACAAAGTAGTGCTCTTTTCAGGAGTCAAAAGCGATTATAGCCCCACACCTATCGTTTCTCCAAACACATCTAATCAAATTTTAGATAGCTATTTTGTTCAACATGCTTGAAAGGTTGCCTTATTGAGAAAGATCAAATGAAATGATCAATTGCCCAAAAAGGCAACATTGGCACGCTACTACTATTACTAATTCTACCACTACAATGGTACTACTACTACTAATACCACAACAATGCTACTACTACTACTACTACTACTACTACTACTACTACTACTACTACTACTACTACTACTAATACTAATACTACTATTACTGTTACTACTGCTACTACTACAATCCTACTGCTACTACTACTACTAGTACTACTACTAATATAACTACTACCACTAAAACTACTGCTTCTGGAGTGAGTACTATCAAGGCTGAGGGTATTGAAGTAAACATCTGTGGTTACCAGCCGTTTTGTACGGTTATTTTTCATAATATCCTGTATACCATAAACCAAATCTATATTTTCCAAATTTATTTTTATAGTTGTATTTTTATCCTGATTCTTATGTGTTTGAAATCTAAAAGATAAACCCGGGACAAGGAGCCATAAGGCGGTGATTATGTTGAAGGGTTTTTCAGGTAATTTCTGTTGATTAAATAAAGTACAACTGGGACTCATCAGAAGAATTGACAAACAGTATTTGACTATCTGCTATAAATGTGCATAATTTTGGTTATTATGACGAATGGTCGTATTTTGTATTTGGATTAGTAGAATAGCTATGAATTTTCGATTTTTATTTACAATGAAAAAAAAAATCCTTCGACAAAACTTATGTTTGTTTCTTCAGGTGGAATTATAAATCTATCGTTCCCTTTTACAAAGTACTGTCTGATTTTGTTGCAATTCTTGCAAAGTGTTTCACAAAGAGACTTTATATTACTGGCACTGGGTAAAACAAAGCTTCTGATTCCCACTAGGTGAATCCTCAAAAATAGAACGTGGCTAAGAGGGGCTAGAATTTTCTTCCCTACATGCCAAAACAGAATAATGATTAGGATCGGTAATTATCATTATTGGTAAGTCAACGGGAGTAGAAGGGCCTTATTGACTCCCACGATTACACCACCCCTTCGAATCCCGATCCGGACACTTTTTTTTAAAACTCCCACGATCACCACGTGGTTTATGGTCCAAATAAGGGCATAGCC